>NC_083638.1:32103040-32403956 GCF_963576545.1 Limanda limanda | reverse complement strand
AAGCACTGCAATGCACAACTATGAATTATGATAATAATTTAAGACATAAACAGGGACTTTGGGGCACTGATACTTCACTGCAAGAATGTTATTGGTTTGAATCCAAGTTTGGTGAGGGCCTTGTGTCTGTGTTGGTTTTCTCAAGGTTTCCTCCCAAAGTCCAAAGACATTAAGACTGGGGTAAAGTTAAATGGAGACTTTAGATTGATTGAATTGAATGCGAGCCCTGTGAAACACTGGTGACCTGTGCAGGGTGTAGACCTTGCCTCTTGCCCAATGTCAGACACACACACACTCCCCACTCTGCTGACACAGAAACAGAGGAAACAGGAGACAAAGGTGTTATCAAAACTGATTGTCCTTTAAGGAGAAACAGATGAATATATATCGTAGAATTGGGCTATTGCTTCGACCACCGAGATCATCGTCTATCAGCTTAACCCTAGTAGGTATTCTGAGAGGAATTTGCCAAAAATGAGAGAAAATATGAAAAATCGAATATTGTGACAGGCCTAGTTAAGAGGATGAAAATAACTCTTTAAACAGGAAACTCAGAGTAATCATTACTAATGGACCCTGACTGAGTTTATCCTTTTCCAGACTTTTCATATGTCCACTCTGTTCTATGTTTTGTGTCTAACCACAGAGGGATAGCTTAACACAATAAATAAATAAATAAATACGTAACAACTATTACAACTTCAATTTAATTCAACAGAGATGATTTCATTCCGACAGAATACCTATCAGCGGTAATAGTCTTGCCTGTGACGGAGTCCTCCTGTGTAAACCATGTGCTTATCAGTAGAGGACGACCCAGAGAAGCAGGCTGTAAATGGGTCAGCTCAGAATGTTAGAAAGTCAATGGCCTTTATAAACACCCAACAGAGAGAAAGTTGCCTGAGTGTAGGAAAAAGGGCAGAGTGGAGGGTGTCTTCCTCTAGCTGCTGACTCTCGGCAAGTGGCTGTAGAGTATGGCAGAACATACCCTCCAGTGTTTGAGTGCTAACCTACATATTCTGCACACCTCTACTGTTTTACCTCTGTACAGCAGTAACCATGGTCTTCTTAGGCACTGATCCAGGGCCTGGCTGACCTCATCAGCCATAATAAGCATCTTCATGGCTCCCTCTCACTCCTTCTTCTCTATTGTTCAGTATGAGTACTGCAGGCTTTGTTCTTTGTATGAGCCATGTGGTACAGGCAGCATGCTGGCAGCGCTCTCATAGCCAATAGATGGTGTGAGTGAGGAGGGAAAATGAATGTTTTCCCCTCTTTGCTGCCTCAAACTTTACAGACAAAGAGGAATAAACGCTGTAACAGATGTAGATTGAGTCACACTGAGCAGGGATCAGTGTTTCAGATACGTTTAGCACACAGCTCTGCGGTGGTCATGAAATCTCACCTGAAATTATGTCTATAGTAGTTTACTCATGTAACTGCCTACTGAACAGTTGAGAGGCTCGACAAAAAAGCAGACATAACAACCAGATTATCAGGAAAGGAGACATTTGTGTCAAAGTGGAGGACACTGAAAGGAATTTGGTTGACTGTTTGGTATCACAGTGTTGATCTTGATTGCAAATTGATCCGTCATGTTTTTGGTAAAAATTACCTTGTTTTTAGACAAATTTGAATGTCTGGGCTTGAGGACACTTGGGTGACACCACAGTAGCAGTCTGGAGGCATTTTATTTTTATTCTGTTTTTTTTTCCACGTTTGAAGAAGTGGTCACCATTTACTTTAATTATATTTGATTTGGCTGCAATGCTGTTTTCCTTGAGACTCCAAATTGATTTTCGTGGACTAAAACACTTCACCCACCCCTCCATCGGCATAATGGTGAATGGATAATGAGTGAATTTACATTTTTGGGTGAACTATCCCTTTAATGTTCTCGAACAACAAATAGCTCCTCTGTATTTGGGCATTATCATGAGAGGTTAGAGAGGAAATATTTCTTCCTGATGAAACAACCGTTTGATTGTTACAAACAGGTACAATCAAATACAATTTATTTCAGCACTATTAGATGTATAGAGTTTTTCTTGGAAATGAAGCCAGCAGTTATCCTGACATTTCAGCCTCCTCTTTTAAGTAAAAGGAGAGACGGCCACGATCTCTGTGGAGTGGCTCTTTTTTACTTGGTCTTAAAATAGCCAGAGCTCTGATTCCCTTTGGTATTATAGCAAGAGCTCTGATAGTTGAGCTGGAGTGGGAAATTCAGGCATTTTAATAACATTTAGAGAATTGCATTGGCTCCATGTACAGTCTCTTTCATGAAGAAAAACAGGAAGTTTTCTAGAAGGCCTGGTCATCTCTCCATCTCTGTTGTCACCGTGCATAGACCAAACACGTCAAAGCAGTAAACAGTGTGTTTACTAAACAATGTGATAAAAGCTCTTTTTGGGCATTTTTGATGTACTGAGACATCTCAGGCAGTACTAATTAAAGGGACTCTCACCTTTGTTGCATTTTTACACTTTTTTTGGATAAGGTTAAATTGGTATTAATAAGGTAACGACACTCTAAAATGCAAGACTGACCCACCGGGAGTAAAAACAAACTATTATTTCACTCTCATAATATTTAGTGAAAACTTCAACCAATAAAATTCTTCGGACCGAAGGACCTTATTGGCCGACAGAGCTGTCTGTTTGCTGCATGGACATGCAGGTTTTCCGTCTGCTTCTTGTGGCGCATTCGGGCCCGCGTCATCAAGGCGTATATATATATATATATATATATCAGGGTTTCCCCCAGTGCTGTATAGGCTAAGCGTCGCATGTTTTTTTTATTTAAAAAAAAAAAAAAATCCGTCACTCGCGCACATCAACAACACTTCACTTCCTCATTGAGCCCCGATCCCCAAGCAACCATCCTATTGGTCCAAACAGTCACATGTCCCACCCAGACGCCTTCACTGACCCTCGGACATCAGAACGCTCCTTCAACACAGTGTTTTACTGAACATACGTCGCCTTCACTGACCCTCAGACATCAGAACGCTCCTTCAACACAGTGTTTTAATGAACATAAGTCAAAACCGAACATAAACATAAACCTAGTTCGTTACACGATTAGGCTGCAGCTATTTGGTTTTATTTATTTAAAAATAGGGTACTTCTTATTTCATACATTTTCCACAAATATGAGGACTCAAATAGCCCTACAAAGTTCTGTGTTTAATTTATTTCAAAGTAGGCCGACACTTGCCTGTGTATTTTGTTTGTTTGTTATTTTGTTGCTTGTCTGTTTGAGTAGCTGGCTGAAAGCAAAGAAGTAGTACGCTTATCTTTTATTGGTAACCAAACTGTTACGGTTCATTGTTTCTGAAATAAGAGGCCTGACTGCTATGTTCACAGCAAACTTGAATTTATTTTTATATTAAGTAGGGCTGCCACTAACGACTATTTTTCTATCGATTAATCTGACGACTATTTTATCGATTAGTCGATTAATCTAAACGATTAATTTTCCTCCAAAAAAATCAAATTGACCATTTCAATTCAGTTAATTTTATTTTGATAACAACAAACTGTATGTCACCATATAATGCAGCACAAAACAAAATGTAAACAAAGGCTCAAATATTAAAGTGCAAAACTGTAGGTTTAAACTAGCAACTCCAACGTGATAAAAATAAATAAAAAAGAGGGCTTATAAGTTAAGTCAGCAGTGCAACTCAAAAAGATATCAAAGTATCTATTTAACCCCTTATCAAAATAAAAAAGTTAGGTGTGCATATTAAACAAAGTGCAACATGTTTAGAGTATAAGAAACAGTGGTGTCTCAAAATCCGACTCAACACCCCCCCCACCACCACCACCCCCCGCGGGTGCCTTCTAGCAGCCCTACCACCAGGCTTAGCAAGTTTTCTGGGGGAAACCCTGTATATACGTATATCATATATATGTGAATGTAAATGTGATATAATTTATATGATTATAACTTACTGGTGCTTCTGAATCCGAATCCATTGCTTTGGTAAACAAAAACTCACGTGCTTGCGCGGAGGCAGTAGGTTGTAAGTCTGCTTGTAAATAAAGTTTCTTCAAAAAAATAAAAACACCGGGATGGTTGTAAGTCTGCTTGTGTAAATAAAGTTTCTTAAATAAAACACCGCGGATGGGAACGAGGGGGTGGGGCATTGGAGGAAGGCGGGATGATTTGAATGTGCTGTAATTCTCAAATGCAACAAAGGTGAGTCCCTTTAAGCTGTTTCTACTTAAAAACTTGATCATTTCTGACATGTTCCCCACAGTTTCTAATGCTGTTCACTCACTGACAGCTCACCACATATTCTCAGCAAAACACCCAGACTTATACTATATCTTACACATTACCACCATTACTTTCTTGCTACCACAATTTCCATAAAATTCCCTTAAAATTCAGATGTTTACATGAGAATAAATATTATTAAGATCAGTTCTAAGTGTGAGTGATTAGCAAACATCAGAGGACCAAAGTCACTTGTTGACCTCACAGAGTCCTTGTCTTCGATGATTTAATTGGAAGAATTTCACCCTCTCTCTTTAAGTTTAGGCCCTAATGTCAAGGATGGGAGGAGCATACATATGATCATTAATTCCATTGGATGGGTCAGTTTTTTTCTTCTTTCTTATTGTGGTAAGCAAAACACTACTGCTATGAAATGCAGAAGTAGCTTTATCAAATTATTGAGGCAGAGAGATATTTGACATTCATGACAAGGATCCCATAATATTGAGTTATGAAAGAACAAGTACACAGATTGCTAATGTAACACTAAATTGTAACATTAAATTGCTACAGTTATAAGCATCCAACACAAACAAAATGACACCATATGTCACTCTTGTAGAGCCCTATGCACACTGCTTCAACCTATTGGGAATAACTATTTACAGATGCAAATTTCTGACTGAAAAACCCCACTTAGAGTAAGGTCAAACCAGTGAGTCAAATTAGTTAGTACACTCTCCTCACTTAGTTGTTTTTCTTCGAGTTCTGTGGTCCATCATGCTAAGCAGCGGCCCAATGGATATGAGTCCAACCGTAAACTGTCCTACTACAGCTTGGGCTGTGTGAAACCCAGCTTTTTTGCATTCCAGGTTTTATGCACTGACCACAGTGTTCCAATTTCATTCTGAAACTTGTTGCATGTCATTTCTCATGTCTCTTCCTTCACCTCTCTTTTTACAGCAGTATGCTCTAAAAAACAGTTTGTATATTTCAATGCATAATGCATTCCCTGGTCTCTTACCATATTGACTAAATGCCTAACTTGAACCCTTAATTCATACCTGTATCCTCAAGAAGCTCTTTGAGGTTGTGATGACCAGCCAAAATTACTTCAAAACAATTAATTTGAACCAAATTTGCCTGGCTCTGGGTCGGTGCTCGGGCCTGTGAGTGTGTGTGTGTGTGTGAGTGAGTAACCTTTTTCAATGCTGATCAAAAGCTGTGTAATGACTGTAGTGTTCTAAGTAATTTCACGAAATTTTAAAATAATTTTTTTGATTTTAAGCTATTCTCTAGATTAGACATCTAGGTTAAATGTGCATGTGTAGATTCACACACACACACACACACACACACACACACACACACACACACACACACACACACAAACACACACGTGTTTGAGCAATTGTCCTATTCAGGACATTGCATTGAGTTCCATTAATTACGCTCATCCTGACCAAAACCATTTCCTTGACCGTGACCAATTCATGCCTAGCCTGAACCTTAACTTAACCACAATTCACATTTTACCCCTAACCAGGACCATATTTTTTTAATTCATTGGGATGGGGCTTTGGTCCCCAGTATTTAGGCTGGAAAAGATCCTAAAGAGGTAACAAAATTGAGTATACACACACACGCACACACCCACACACCCACACACACATACACGCACACCAAAACTGAATGTCAGATGTAAGTGGGACTTTCCAGAGCAAGGGAAATTCCATAAGACATTTAAAGGGAGCAGATTACCAGGGCTCTGGCCTTGTACCTAATAAAACACCATCCAAAAAAGAACATTTAACAATTTCCAGCTCCACATTGTATTCATTGCTTTTCAATCTGCTTGGTTTCCACCACTACAGCATTTTTTTCCCAGCCTAATTCTTGCCATACATTTGTCTCTACATGCTTCCTGTGAATGATGATCAGATTTCCTCTATCATATCGATGTATGAAGCATAAAATCAGATCCACTTCCTGAATCTCTGTCAAGGAATAATCAGATCAATATGATAACTCACACTGCCAACTGCCAATAATTATTGTATTTGTTTTTTCTTACTTTCTGGGATAAAGTTTAAACATCTTAAACTTGTTTCAGTATTAATGGAAACTTGTTCTAAGTCATCAGTGCCAGTGACCATGAACCTCCCTCATGACATATGCAATGTAATGTCCAGGTCAAGAGCTGAAAAGTTAGAAAATTCACTGAGATAAGCAAAAACTTTGTTACAGTGCTATTACAAAGCTGATAAACAGTGCTAAGATGTGTCTTTTTTTTTAGTGTTCCACACAAAATTTTGAAGAAAAAAGTTCAAACCAGCAGGATAAAGGCACTTTACAATTTTGGTTATGAAATGAATGATGCAACAGTGGAAAAACATGTTTTGAGAAATGATACCTTCAGGCAGAAAGAGAAGATACAATAATGCAAGCTCTACATAAAGATGTAGGGTTAACAATATACTTATACCAAGACTATTTATGATCAACTGCTACCACGATCAGTTGCCAACACCATCACGATCCACGATCGTGATCCACGATCCACCGTTGTGATCTAAGATGTGGCCGCAGCAGCGATCATTGATCTGCAAACGATAAATCACAAGGAGTCCAAGGAAGATGTCAAGTCAGTTACATGTATTGATGAGACTCTAATGTGATAAAGAGAGTGAAGAGGAAAAAGAAGCTCCATGTGTCCCCCGACATTCTAGTTCTATAGCAGCATAACTAAGAGCTGGGGCCTGTACCACGAAGCAGGATTTGTTTTTATCGTGGAAACTTCATGTTTAGTTCAGGTGGTAGCTTATGCTTGACGGCTAACCTGCAGGTTAATTCTGAGATAAGAAATCCTGCATTATAAAATCTCTGCCCACTCACCACTCAATTCCTTTGAAACATGAAATCACTGTTCATAGAGGATCCAGAGGAGCAAAAAAAAAAGGGATCCAGTAGAGCTTGGTGTGCGGATTGTTAGTGGATCTCTTAGCAGGACAACATTTACAGTACATTAGTCCACTGAGATACACGCAAGTCTTACACATGTACATGTGTGTCTGTCTGCTTCGCTTCTAGTTAAATATCTCTTTATACCCCCTCTCCATTTTCACCTAGTCCCTCTCTCATTCTTTTGTGTGTTTTGAGAGCAGGTTTAATGGAGTCTCAGGGAGGAAGTGGGGGCATAAAGAGGATAGGAAAAAATATCTTTATATAACCAGAGTTACAGCCAACTGCACTTGTGGTTGGAGGAAATGTCTTCAGGCTTGAGTCATTCTGAGTTCTGCAGTATAACCAGGCTTGGTCCCGGGGGGGAAGTCTTCCTCCACTTTGGTCAATCAGGAGTGGTGCTAAGTGGTTGCTAAGTGGTTGCCTTTTGTTATGTCCTAGGTACACATTTGGATATGCGCAGATATAGTACTACAATATGTTGTATCCTATATCAGTTTCATGCTGCTATTCATCTTAACATGTTAATTTGGAAACATGGATCAGCTTGTGTGGTTTATTTCTCAATTATATGGTATTTCCTCATAACTAAATGGAATGGGCTTTTGTTTTCTAAAACCAGCAGAGGACATTTTGTTGATACATTTTAAATATATACATGAGAATCCAACTAGTAAGTCTCTGCATTCCAACATGGCGGTCATTCTTGGGACTATAGATATTCCCTGGTTCTCATATCTTGTGTGGTAGTAGGGGTGGGAATTGGCAAAAATATGACGATTCAATAGTATTGCGATATTTGGGCCACGATTCAATATTATTGCGATTCTTGACATATTGCGATACAGCAAGTATTGCGATTCATGTCCCCCATATTATTCAAAGGCATTACAAAAATGAGGAAAATAAGACTGCTCAACTTCAAATGTCACTTTTAATTCTGTGAACAACATTGTCTTCTACACATTAACTGAAGTGCAAAAACTAAGAAAGGGTAGTGCAAAAACTTTGTCCTTGAACATTCAGGTCACAGGACCTTTGTAATTATTTTCTGATTAGGAGACCTCTCACATGAACGCTGAGCTCCCAGCACATAACTTACAATTATTTATGTACAATACAGTTACATAAAGCAGACATAATAGAGTAACATAAACCTGAGAATAATCATATAAATAAGAGTAACTTAGAGCTTCAATCAAATTGAGAAAAATAAACAAATGTGTACTACTAGAGTCCAGTCCAGTTGGCTGCAAGGTCATGACCCAAAATCTTAAATTCATTTGGGAATATTGGCATTTTTGTTCAGAAAAGGAGTTGGTCAACATGCTCAGATGTTAAAGTGTTCCTCTGGGCCGTTACTATATCTCCTGCAGTGGAGAACTCCCTTTCAGCAGACACACTAGGTATCTTTTAAACTCTGAAACTCTCCTCGTCATGCTTTGCCAGCCAGGGCCTGTCACATATATAATTGTAAATAAAGTATTAAAAAAAAAAAAAAAATCAATATAATCGCGTGCGCAAAATATTGCGATACTGAACAGAATCGATTTTTTCCCCCCACCACTATTCGGTAGTGGAAAAAAGTGAGGAAGTGCATTTTATTACTATGTTATTTGTAGTGCTCTACCTGCTGCAGTGTTCCTATTTGTAAGCTGCTCTGACACATTGCAAACAGTGAAGCCAGAAACACACAGAGATCCTCATGTCATATGGTGCCAAATAGTAAATGACGCTGACATGTCACACTGAAGCATCAATGTGTTCACATAGCTTATACCTTATTGGAAGACAGAACAATAAACTGAATTTATTAAATTACCATTTGGAGTGCTGTGTTTTCCAGCATAGATATTTTGTCTCAGGTAAGCACTACAGAGTGCTGCTTTAAAGGTTCAGTGTGTAGAATTGAGTGAAATCTAGTGGTGAAGTTGCATGTTGCAGCTGAAAACCCCTCACCTCAAACTCCCCTTCTAAACATTGAAGACAACCTGTGGTAGCCTTCAGTTGACATAAAAGGTGTTTAGTTAGTCCAGTCTGGACTTCTGTAAAAAACATGGCTGCCTCTGTAGAGAGGACCCGCTCCCAATGTACATATACATTCTCTAAATATAAAGGGCCCATTTTAGGGTAAAGAAACCAATAGTTAAATGTCAACCTATAGATCTCTTTCACCTTAATTATTCACATTGGACCTTAAACTGTACAGTATATAAGTGCCTGGAACAATTTTCCATCTTGAACCTAAGAACAATGCACATTCACCAATGTTTTCACAGCTTTAAAAACACATCACTTATTTTTTCTGGTATTCAGTTTCTCTGAACACATTCATATACAAGAGAAAAATAAGAAAACATTTGTGAATGAGACCCATTGTTTGGCTTCAGTGTGTTTTGGACTCAAGATTTACCCTCAAGACAAAGATGCAGGTTGATATGAGCTGCGGGGAAAAAAACTGAAACCAACTTCTTATTGATTCATATACTGCTTGTGTGTTAATTGATAATAACATGGTATACAGTATTCCCTATCTAGTCCTATATTCTAAAATAGTTATTAATCTATGAAGTCGGATCATATCACATTTTATCTCTGATGTCCTGACGGTGCGCGTCTTGTGTTGTGTAGCAGGTTTGAACATGTGTCTCATAAACCCTTGAGAGAATCAAACAAACACAAAATAAACTTCAGTCCTTTAAGTGTAAACTGAGTGCAGGTCAGAGGTACAGTAAGGAGGAAACAGACTCCGACAGAGATTCTAGCACAGGACAACCAGACCTTTAATGAGCGTCTGTCTGATCCTGAAGCAACAGTGGTTAGAAACAATGAATGTAGTCGAAAACATGTATCATTATGTTCAGTCTCTGTTCAGTCATCCTCCTCTCTGGAGGTGCCTAAATTACACATGTTGCTGTTCCTACACTGTGTGCTGTGGGAGTCAATGTAACCTGTGGCTGTAACTCTATTCCAACTACATGATTGGTTCAGTCAGTGCGGATATATTCTCATTATCATTGGCTGTTTGTATTGTTTGTCAAAACATGGACGAGATGAGTTCTATCAACGTTATATTAACAGCCCTACCTAAGGTACTTATGTACAACTCACTGATGCAGACCACAACAGCAGTGATTGGTCCAATCTGTAGCATCCCCTTCTTATACTCCAGGACAACTGGATGCTTTTCAATTTATTAATAGCTCTCTGTTGAATCAGTGACAGGATAACAAATGCTGTACACATTTCTTCTTTATTAGTCTATTAGACTATTTGTTGTCTGCTTTGACCGATAGTATACAGTCAATTCTATTATTATGACATTTTGAGAATTACCTTGTCTATATTTTAGGTTATATGTGATTCCTTAAGCAGAGATTGTGCAGTGTGCCATCATTGTTTCACTGATGATGTCTAGGCTAATGGCTTATTCTTCCGATTCAAGTCAGCCAAGAAAGGGACTGTTTCCTTTTAAGTACGATGTGTATTTACTTATGCCCCTCTCTCAGAATCCCTGGTCTCAGTAACACAGTATTCTTTAAGTTGTTTTGAATTTTTCTTTTCCATATCAGAAAACTGGCTGCTATTCATCCAATCGCTGGTATGTGTGTTTACAAAAACCAAATACACTGTTGAAAATTACTGTCAATCTGTGGCTGAAACTCCACTAGACGAGCAATGGAGACACTGTCTGGTGCTGTCAGATATGCCTGTAGATTGACTTTTGGATGTACTTCTACTCTTCTAAAAAGCTTTGCCTTAAAACACTAGGTATGTCTGCTTATATGCACATTTAATATAATTAATCACAAAGGACTCTGCCTGCTTTTATAAAATTTTGTAATTTTCTGTACATTTGGTCCTCTCGTGCTTGCTGTGTTTTGTAAGAAGTCTCTCTCATTGTTCATTGCTCCCATGCCCTGACTTTTAATGAATTGCAGAGCACAAAGAGTGTAACAATGTTAGCCTCCCACAATAATTATGTAATTTGATCTGCAGAGTGGCACGAACGTCATTATCCCTTGTGACTGAAGGAACAATATTCCCTGTTACTTTCCTTTCTGACTTCTTGTACTCCCCCAATGATTACTTGAGTACATGAAAGGCTCTTGTCAGTAGAAGGCTCAGTTCCTCGAACAGTGATGAAAGTATGACAGCAATTAGTGTTTTTTACAAGTGCCATTAGTAATGTATAACATAGTTCTCATGCTTCTACCTGTAGAACATTAACCTTTATCGGGTTTGTATATAAATCATTAGTGAGTCATCGCGCACGCATCCAGGAAGCAAAATCAGAGTTTGAGAACTTTTTCAAATGCATTAAAAAGAAATGTAATGAGATCACTGACACATGTCAGTGCAAGAACAGCTGCTCTCCAACAATGTGGAGCAGGTTGGCTCTCATTCTACTCCAACTAAATCTCAGGATGTTTACAAGATCTGCCTGCTCTTGCTGTTATATTTTTATTTCTTTTTTTTATATATCAGACCTTACCTGCACAGAAACTGACAAGTCCTAAATGGCCCCTCATAAATGCTGAGTGTACTAAAAATGTAAGTCGCTTTGGACAAAAGCGTCAGCTAAATGACATGTAATAATAATGTAAAAGTCTTGACAATGAGCATGACTTTTACCCATGCAGTAGGAATCCTGCCTGTGTTTTTGGGCTGTTAAAAAAATCATGAAGTCTATACCGTCCTCGCGGGCAGGCACGCAGGATTCCGCAAAACTGTAACTTAGTGCTGAAGAAGTGTGGGTGGGTGCGGGTGCATCTATCGTAAGCGTATCCTCAGGCTACCACTAGTACATCTCAGCGAATAACAACTTTCATGTTAAATATTGTTCATTATGTCCTACAAATTAAATATATTAAAGTACCTACCTCATCAGTGATGCTTGATAAAGTTGAAGCGTTGCCACTCTGCAGGCCACTGAAGCAACAGAAGTTCACTGTTATGTGTATGAACGAGACAGTCGCCCTTTCAAGGTGGCACACACACGCAAACACACATTGATCATACCATAACCACAATATCTGTGTCATCTGTTAATGTTTTTCTTGTATGTTCCTCCAGGTGTTGGAGGTCTGCAGGAGTGTGTCTTGAAGTCAGCCACCCTATCAACCTCCCCCGCCTGCCCCCCCTTCACCCCACTCAACTTTGAGGCCACGCCCATCGTACGGGTAGCAATAGAACCCATACATCCAAGTAGGTCTTGGACGGCACACACATGCCTACTTCATAATGATGACCTTTTTTTTTACAGATATAAAGATGTGTGGTCTTATCATATAAGAAAGATGTACACATAGCATAGGCAACACATCAGGTTTAATCAAAAATAAAGAATACTTTTTTACAAACTTGTTTCCTGTGGTACAGTAAGGGTTTCAATATTTAGCATGCTCAGGTTTCATTGCTTTGTTCTAAATATATAGTATATAAAAATGTTTGTAATTCTACACGTGCACATACTCCTGTCACAAAGGTGATCAGAGGCATCATGCATGAACTTATTCCCCCTTTTTGTCTGTAGACAGTAGCTCTGTGTCTGACAGTCAACCTAGTCTATTGATATTGTTGCTGGGATGATGACTGGTAGCCTTTAACCAATAAGCCTAGTTAACAATGATTTTAGCATAAAACTAGAATGGTAATCAGTAGAGCGCATACCTCCACCAGACAGTTCAATGGTACTGTATGTATTTACATGTGTAGCTTTTTTCTAGCCTCGATGCCTTATGGAGTACAGGTTTTCCATTCACCTAGTCACACACAGATTCATGCAGTGCTATCTATGTGCAGCTATCACACATCACTCACAGCTGTCATGGGCAATTTGGAGTTTTTTCAGTATGTATCCCAGGCACATCCCAGGCAGACTAGATCTGGATTTTTATTTGGATCGGCACAAACCCAAATATCATTCCCCTAAGCATACCAGTTTTTCAAGATCAAGATATATGAATATGTCTCTGTCTTGTAATGTTAATAAAAGGGTGGGGGGGGATTCTGTATTTGTCCCTGATCTGGATAAGTGCCAAAATTGTATGGGTTCTTCCCTGTCATATACCGCAGCCTATCACCAATTTTTATGGTAATCTGTCCAATAGATGTTGCATGATCCTCCTAACTAACAAACAAAGACTTAATTTCTAAAGGTAATACTACAGACTAAATTCAGTGGTAATTAAAAAGAATGGGGGAAACCCCTGTCTCTGAGCTTGGTTTTTGCTCTCATATGCTTTGCCATGAGACCTTATATTTAGACCCGTGGTGTGTGACTCCAATCAAAGTGTAAAAACATTTCAAAGATGATCAAGAGAAATTGTGTTTCATAGCATATAGTAATGGACTGTATTTATATAGCTCTTTTCTAGTCATGGCAACCCCTCACAAGTTGCATTCTTGCCCAAAGACACTTCAGCATGCAGTCAATGCAAAAAAGGTCTTCCTCCTGAACCACAGCCTGTACCAGAGCAAACTCTGAACATGCTCATGCATGATATGTGACATTTCAGTGTGTCCTTTATATTGTCATTATAGGGTATTGAAAGTAGTTTGATGAGAAAAAGTATAAATTCATCAAAATTCAGCAGTAGACCGCAATATGCCAAAACATTCAAAAGATTTATGTTCTGGACTGCAATACAGGAAGAAAAAGGCACTGATTTGGTTTCCACCTTTTGTATTTTTATGTTAGGTGAAATGCCAAAGCTAGTTCGTGGAATGCGTTTGCTGAACCAGGCAGATCCCTGTGCTGAGGTACTGATCCAGGAAACAGGAGAACATGTTCTGGTCACTGCTGGTGAGGTTCATCTCCAACGATGCCTGGATGACCTCCGAGAACGGTTAGTCTGTCATCTCATAATATCTATAAATTCTTATAGTTCTGAGAGTAGTTACAAAATAACTGTGGATCAAAGAATTGTCCTTTTTTTTGGCTGTTCCCTTTCATTACCTTTCAGTGACAAATTGTCACTGAAAGGTAAAAAACTTATTTCTGTGTCAAAATGATTTTGTAAAACTCATGATAAAGTAGGTGTGCTGGAACAGTATGTTCACAGGCTACTGCTGTTGCAAGCCCTTATTCAGTCCTCAGTTAAGATGGGTTATGCTTAACTTAACTTTTTCCTAGGTGAAGTCATAGTCTCTAGTTTTGACTCTTTGGTATTTGTTGGGATACAACAAAGCGGGTATATCATCTTAACTAGTGAGCTCAAGCAGTGCTAGACTGAGCACGGCTTCTTCCCTGTTTCCCCTCTTACTTACATCATCTGTTTTGTTTCAACGCTAAGCTGCTAAAGGCAGTTGCATATTTACTGTGCAGACATCAGTAGTGATGAGGCTTTCATCACAAAGTGATAGCAAGACAATGATCAGGTGTTTTACCAAAATGTCAAACTGCCTCTTAAGAGTTCCCATGTGTGATGTTGTGGTTACGGAGGAGGCTCAGAGAGCACCTCCACCAGTACCAGTGGATTCATCAGTGCAGCTGAGAGCTGTTAGCTGATTGATCCGCTGGTTCAAAAGGCAGCAGCAGAGCTTTCAGAGAGACACCTGGGAGAGAAGCTCATGAAGGAAACACACACAGAGACTGAGCTGAGCCACGCCAGCTGAATTTGCTGGCCATTTTAAGTTTAGTTTCGCTCCGTGTAGGAAATACATATGCTGTGAAGCGACTGTTTCCTCACTGGCTGTGTTGAGGAGACACCATGGTACGATGGCATTTTGTTAAGAGCTAGCTCCAATGACCACACTGAGAACACATGTGGATAACTTTAAATGCAAGCATTGTAAGTTAAAATGAAAACTACCATTTACAGATTACAAATACATAAAATGGTTAATGCAGTAAATAAGCTAAACATAAACAGAATATAAAATGGTATTAGACATTTTTAGATTAAGTGAAGCAACTTGTGGTCTCTAGAAAGGTAGAAGCATGACACAGCCTTATTTTCTCCTTTAACTGAAGCTGCCTCAATCTAGTACAGAGATGTTAAAGGTTCAGTTTGTAGAATTAAGTGACATCTAGAGGTGAGGTTGCATGTTGTAGCTGAACAACCCTCACCTCACCCTCCCCTCCAAACATGAATGAGAACCTGTGGTACCCTTCAGTTGTCAGAGAAACTGAAAAGGAGTTTAGTTTGTCCAGTTTATATATACTATACTATAACATGGCGGCCTCCCTAGAAAGGACTTTTTTTATCAGCCGCTGTGGCTGAAAACACAACCAGGGTGATCAGAGTGAAGCAAAACATGCAATTTTACACTTCAATTTAAGATCGGTAAAAGAAATATAAAAGGTTTCACTGATTGACCAGGCAAGTAGAAATGCTTTTAATGGCATGCATGTAATTCAAGAAACTTGCAGTAAATACAATCTTACGTAAATTATATTGAGGGTAATTGTCAACTTGTTTGTTTTGACTCTGCACTAAATTGCCTATTTGGTACTGCTATACTTTGTGTTGGTATGAATTATACTGACCCCTGACCTCTTTATGTAAAGATGAGAAACCACCATGAAAGACACTAAATTATATAATGTAGTCTAATACAATTGCACATATTCCAGTTACCAAACTGACCACAGTGTTTAATCAACACCTCTCTGACACTGTGTCATGTTGGCTGGCCGGTGGCAGTCTGAACCCTTCCTGACCTCGCTGGCAAAAAGCGTGACCTGCAGTGTGTCACGCTCAGAATGAGGTCAGCACTGCTCAGCCACCAAGCGAGCACAAGACTGTGACATCACACCACACTCTCTCTCTCTCTCTCTCTCTCTCTCTCTCTCTCTCTCTCTCTCTCTCTCTCTCTCTCTCTCTCTCTCTCTCTCTCTCTCTCTCTCTCTCTCTCTCTCTCTCTCTCTCGACAAACAGGAAGTTTAGATTGACTGGTGTGGTTTAAGTGATGTGTGTTGGTTATATTACAATAATAGGATTTCCTAATTTTTCGTAATATATGTCTTTGTGTTTGCATAGAATAAAGGTGGCCACATTTAACTGTGCTGCATATGTCTACATAATAACTAATCATATTTCAAATCCACGTTTGGTGTTTCTGCCTATAGCTCGTCGAGATGAGCACATATCTGTCTTTGACTTTGTATCTAATGTCATCTCAGCCCTTATCACAGACATAAACACAGACATCTTTTTTAAGAATGACCCAGTGAACCCTGGGTCAGACAAGACTCATCAGTATTGTTTAGCAAAGCCTTTAATGCTGACGGAGCGGCAGTTAGACAGACAGCCTAACCAGTGTGGAGGTTCTCTCCTGCCGCACCAAGGCATACTGACACACAGACAATTGAGATGTTTGTGATAAATCAAAAGCAATGATTTAGAATGCTGTTAGAAAAATACTTTTTAATAATATGCTTGGATTCAAGGGTTAGGGTTAGGGTTAGGGTCAAGATTTATATGCTTTTGTCCAAAAAATCCTATGAAAAGATTATTATTTGTTGCTGAAGAAGCAGGGGGTTAAATGGCTCACAAATATTTCTTAAGCGGGGTTTAGTAATTTCGTAAAACAGCTAGACAGGAGTTAAACAGTTCTCTGATTTGGTGCTCTCGTAAAAATGAATAATCAATCAATTTATTATATAAATATGTCCCTCTGTGGAGCAAGGGAATAAGAGACTGTATATCAGGTTCTAGATAAACACATAGTGATATTAGGACATTGTTGGTTTTAGTTTTTTCACAGGATCTGTCAACAAGACATAGCACCAGACTCATCCATAAACGGTTTGGAACCATTTTTTGCCTTTTAATGTCTAATTTAATTTGTATAACATCCTTTAAGGCCAAACTAAATACATGAACACATTTGTCACACTAACCTCTCTTATGATGGCTTCAAGTCTGCTTCTGAATTAGGATTGAGCTCCATTGCAATTGAATCGCCCTTCCACAAAACCTGGCTGCAGAACATTGTGTCCATCAGAATGTGGTCTTCTGAAAGCTGCTTGATGGACACCAAACTCCAGCTAAGAGCTTAAACTCTAAATGTTTCATTACTGTGTTTCATTACAAACTTAGATAACTGGCTTGTCTTTTACAAAAAAAATGGTGTTTGTCCATTTCTCTTGGTAACCATGGCTAATGTAAGTATTGACATGCAAAAGCTACACATGTTTTGTTCACCCTGATTATGACCTGACAGGCGTACAGGCAGAAGAGAGGGGGGTTTCGCTGGTAAAATAATGTATAACTGGAGCTGCTCTTAAGGTTAATAAAAGAACATTATTCGGGGGTATAAACTTCTCCATAACTTAACGTATGGACAAGTGCTTTGACCGGCAGGTTAGGTAACCATGCAGGTTGAAGTGTCACCCTGCCCAGCCAACCTGAAATTGTTTAATAGAGCACACTGTTCGATGTAGTCACATTTCTTGTGGGCATCAACTACTGATTATTTTTTTCATTGATTGAGCTGCAAATTATTTTCTCTCTCAACAATCAAATAGATTTCCCAGCACAACATTAGAAAAACAATTATCAGTATTCAATTGCATGAGATGAGTGCAATTTAAACTATAAATGAAGCTGTTGAAAAAAAATATTTAAGTGGAGTCTAATTTTCTCTGTACCATGGTTGTCCTTCCTAACCCCTTAGAGCTTTTCTTTCACATATTTCCTTGAATTGGGACATATTCCATCGTGGTCAAGGAAAAGTGGTTAGGAAAGGATATTATTTGGACTTTCCGAACACAGCCCATATTAACTGTCACCAATATCAGTAACAGGAGTTTCACTTGTCTTTTAAAGGTTTGCTAAAATTGAAATCAGCGCATCCAAGCCCATCATTCCATTCAGGGAGACTGTGGTACGTCCTCCTAAAGTGGATATGGTGAATGAAGAGCTGGGAAAGCAGCACAAAGTAGCCATCATTCACCAGGTGAGTCACTGAACAATAGTCCATCAGTGTACAACCAGTTCAGTAAAGTTGTGTCTGCTATGTCCTGAATGGAATCAGGAACAAGTGATACAGTGGCATGTTTTACTGGGATGGGATAATAAGGAGAATCATTTGTTGTATTTACTGATAAACTCACAAACACAGCTTTCAAAATTAACACAGAGTATTAATATATCAGTGCGTCATTCATTGTGTTTGTACGCTTGGCTAGGTAAAAGAAGAGGCCTCACAGAGCCGTTTATCAGACAACCTCCACGTGGACCCCAGTGGTCTGGTTACCCTCGATACTCCCAACAGACTGTCCACTGTCAGCGTCCGGGCAATCCCCCTGCCACACGGTAACATCTCATCCCACTTTTACAAACTAAGTTGTGTGTTGTGACATCCATGTCTACCATAAAAGGCAGACGTGTGGATAACTGTTTTAAATTACTATCGTAGAGAGAGGTGGTACAGAATGTATTCAACCAACCAAAGTAATGCAGCATACTATAACTGTCAGTTTGTCTTGTTATAACACATTTCAAATGTAGTACCACTATTATCCAGTGGAAATTTTTTTTCTTTCCTATGCCTGTTGGATGAATATCCTCTGATGACTTGCTTCTATAAATGTATCTGAGCTCTGACAGGTGTGATTCTACTGCTGGGTTATTGTCTGGGAGGTTTGGATATAAAAGCAGCTTGCAATGTCAGAATGACCAAGTTAAAGATGACCAAAGTAAAACTTTCCACTAAATAGTAGATGTGAGTTGTCAAACCAGATTTCCAAAGACTGATGGAAAGTGAAGCCAATGTTGTCCTCCATAGGTCTTGCAGCTTAATTTCAATTTGCCATGAATCCATGTCAGTAATGTTGTTTATACTGTTAGAGGTGACCTGTCTGTTGGAGAGTAGCTCGGAGCTGATCCGGACTCTGGAGCAGGTCAACATGTCCCTGAGGGAGGGGAAGAGTCTGGATGTCAGCCTCAGGACTCTGGAGGCCATCGCTGGACTCAAGACCCAGCTGGAAAGCCTGCTGCAGGGGAGGAAGTGGAGGAACACCGTGGAGCACATCTGGGCTTTTGGTCCCCGCAGGTCTGAACAAATCGTAACATGCCTTATGTAACCAGTCTGATTTCAACAGATTCACTACGTATACGTGCTTGACGTTTAACTACGAACACTTTTGTGAGGAAACCTTTTATGTGGAATTTACAAATACTCCCATTCTGTGCCCTAAAAATAACACTTACAACTTTAAATATTGAACTGGGACTAGTCTTGTTTTAAGATTTTGATCTCAGTTGGCAGTGTTTCAGGTTCATATAGTAAAAACTAAAGCAGTCAAATACAACAGTCCTGTTATATATCTTTCATGACAGTTCTATTGTGCTGTTTTTAATCAAACTAGTGCTGGGCAGGTTCTAAACTTGTCAGTCTGGAATGGGATGTTTTCTTGGCCTGCGTTAATGCTGCTGAGCTACTTCAGAATTATTCCTTGTCATTAGTGAGTCCTCCTCAAACAGTTCTATAATAAACTGTCACGTTTTATTGTTTGTGTGCTGGACGTTGTGTGCAGAGCTTTTTACAAACAGTCTATGGTGCAGAGTGAATTTAGAAAACTGTGTGTTCATCCTACCTGGTTTATCCGCAATGAAGATTGTAAAGTCAATGATTATCATAAAATAAAAACTGAATTTACTGTTTTACTGCTCACATGTGTGCCACATATATAAGATTGAAAGAGTTACTCAACTGGGGTGTGTCTTTTTTTTCTATATATTGTATGTTGGATATTTCAAAGGTTTGTTAAGCAATGGACACAATCTTCGTTTGACGAATTAGTTGGTAGATTAATAATGAGAAAAAATAAAAAACAATCCATGCATAAAACACAAAAAGATTCAAACATAAAAATCTAATAATCATTTATCCATCTATATTTAAGAATTAAACACAATGGAAATAAAAGCAATGCTGTTGAATTGAATTATTAAAGTTCAATTAGCATTAAAGTTGATCAGTGCAACTCATGATGGTGGTTTGAAGGCAAGACTGTTGGATTAGACTGCATTAGTTTTAGCTGGATATACCTAATAAACTTCCACTGAGTTTATGTTGCCTTCCTAGGGTTCGTATGAACACATGTGAGTGATTTGTCGTAATTTGTAATGGGTTATTCACCATTTTACCATTATTATTATTACCATTTTTGCTTGTTTTCAGGTACGGCCCCAACATCCTACTGAACAGTGTGGAGGGCTATCAGCGGCCTTCAGTGTGGCAGTGTCTGAGCAGGGGAGACAACGTTATCGATGCTGGCGCTCAGTCCGCTCAACTGCGAGACTTCGACAACAGCATCATCAGCGGCTTCCAACTAGCAACTCTGGCAGGGCCCATGTGTGAGGAGCCCCTAATGGGAGTTTGCTTCTCTGTTGAGAGGTGGGACATCCAGTCTTCAGGCCAATCTCAGAATCAAGACTCTGTGGAGAAGGGCTCCATATCTCCTGAGGATTTTGCGCACCACAAAGTGGAAAGAAGAAGTGATACTTCACAAGCGGAGGGCACAGCAGCAGGGCCGGGCCATGCCAGACGCAGACCAGAGGCGAACGCTGGAGACTGCTACGGGCCGGTCTCTGGCCAGCTTATCGCTGCCATGAAGGAGGCCTGCCGTCATGCCTTCCAGGCTCAACCTCAGAGACTCATGGCCGCCATGTATACCTGTGAGATCATGGCCACCGCTGAGGTGTTGGGTAAGAAGATAGTTTTGACAACTCTCTACTACACAAAGAAAACATATAGTCAAGAAAATATATTCTCCGTCGGATTCTCTCCGTATCTTATATGTATATTCAGGCAATGCAGAAGGTAACGTTATGGGTAGCTTGTAATTCTGCTGTCACCAAACAACTGCATGTTGTTTAGTTATATGTAGGGGCACAATAAACTCAAGCAGTCAGTTGTGGAACAGCGAGCAGATGACCATATGAATTAGGGCTGCAACTAACGACTATTCTGATAGTCGATTAGTCAACGATTATTGAAACGATTAATCGACTAATCGGATTATGAATGACACAAATTCTCAATTGCTATTATTTAGCAAGCAGCTTTTAAATTTAGCTTGAGGTTGTTCAAGGAATGTGATGACTGAAAATAAAGACAATAAAGATTGATACTTCATTAACAAAAATGTCTTTTAATAAACTTTGCTGCATGTAAGGGTACTGTTGACACAAAAGCAAAGAAAAATCAAGTTTTTGTCCATTTAAAACCAAGGACAGGCAAAGTGCTAATAAAAAATATTAATTTAAATTTAAGTTTCCCTTTTTACTGTGAACCAAGAACAGGCCAAGTGCTGGTACTAAAAATAAATTAAAAATCAAGTATCCATTTTTCGTGTTAACAAAAAAGGACAGGGAAAATAACATTAATAAAAACATCAACAAACGAAACTACAGTCTTCATCTGACTAAATCATTTTGATTAAAACAAGACGTTTGTCAGGCAATAGGATAATATTTTGCTTTTAAACTCGTTAATAAAAAGTTAAACCATATTTTTGTAATGGATGCTAGAATCCTGCGCGCAGGTATATACGTGTATATATAACATCTGACAGAGGCGAGTCCACATCGTCTCCGTTACGAAGTCACACGTGCCTCCTCCTCACACGCGCGTGTCCTGCTGCCCTGGAGAGAAGGTCCGCCGTACACATACTGCAGGTAGTTTTTTTCGGGCTGTTAAGAGTGAAGTTCTCCCGAACTTTTTACTTCCTGGTGCGCGGCAGCGGACGCCGACATCGGTCCATGTTTTATCGCTATTGCACATGCGCGACTTTCAGAGATAGGAATGGAGCGAGATGGCTCACTCCTCAGCTACTTCCATCAGCACCTCCGGTAAAACGCCGTTTAGTTCCGCTGCGCGGCACGAGAAACACGCGCTATGACGTCACCAACGAATCATCGACTAGTAAATTCGTCGGCGACTATTTTGGTCATCGATTTTTGTCGACAACGTCGACTAATCGTTGCACCCCTAATATGAATAAATCCATGATGAGCTGATGTCAGCTCAGAGACAGATCTGTTGGAAACCTAGCATTCCGAGTTTTACCTCATCATTTGGAGCTTTGACCAATGCATGTCTCAACTAACATTTGTATACTGTTGTATCTTTAAAGCCTTTGTTTGAATGTGGTTTTAATACACTGAAGGATTTAGTAAAAGGTGTGTATACATTTCCTAAGACAGTCTAGCCTTGATCATTTGTGCGTACATATGGTCTGAGTCAGAGGCTCTGTCTGTTTGTGTGCGTGCGTGCGTGAGTGCAAGCGTGAGTGCTTGAGTGCTTCCTTCCAAAACGCACCATCCTCAGTTTGTAATTTCTGCATGAAAAAGACACAGGTCTGCAGAGCTCAGGACTTACTAATGCATCACAACTAGGGATGGGTATCGTTTGGTTTTTATCCGATACCGGTTCCTAACCGATACTTTTAAAACGATACCGGTGCCTATACGGTGCCTGAACCGATACTTTTTTCAAAAAAGTGCACAAAACGATGCTTGACTAAGAAAGGCTTTTTTTATTGCCAAATATATTAACTGTTTAAAGTAGATTATAAATATAAATAAATACAAAACCCTTTTTAACTTAAAACTATGAATAACATACGAACTGTTTACAAAAGTTTACACTATACTTATATAAATAAAAATAAATACAAAACACACACACTCTGACTCGTGACTCTGACTTCGGTGCCTGAGCCAAATGAAGACTGAGGGTCGCTTTCCCATCACTCGGAGACCCCCGTGTCTCCGCGGCTGGGGCTGTCGCAGGGGGGCTTCGGCCCCCCGCCTTCGTCCCCCTAAAATGCGGTCGCTTTTATGAAACATTTCTCGGCATGGTCTTCGTTCCTCCCGCCCCGAGCCTTTCCAAGCCGACCCGGAGCCGCTCGCGGAGCCGCTCGCGGCGTACCGCCACGGAGGAAATGCGCCCCCCCCCCCACCTGCACAGGAGCCCTGACGCACGCAGGGCGCGGGCAGCGCGGGGACAAGAGTTTGTCCACCCGCGGCCGCGGGGGCCCGGCGGCTCCGCCGCTTCCCGTGAAGGAAGGAGCGGAAGTGTGAGGAGGCGGGACGAGCGGAGACCTCAGTCTCCAATTGGCTCAGGAACCGAAATGAGGCACCGAAATCTCCGTTGCATTTCGGTCCGGGTAGGTACCGGTTGTATTGGAACCGGTTCCATATTGGAACCGGTTCTCGGTACCCAACCCTAATCACAACACTCCCTTAATTGTTGTTGTCTAAAAGTCATTAGGATGAAAATGAGGCTTGAAATGCCATTTAACATGTTGGTAAACAATATCTTCAGGCTTGTTAACAGCAGCTTGTTACGGAAAGAATTCAGAGCAGGCTGAATAAGTGAGGCGTCAACTGAACAAGAACATTCCTGACTTTTGGCTCAGTCTGGATGTGTCGGAAGGACCCCACATCTGCTAATGCTTTGTTCTTTTACTAAGCTGTATAGATTAAAGTCATTACTCGTCAACTATAATTTTCCTTTTGATCACCTTCATGTTAAACTGAAAAAATATGTTTGTTTCTACACCAGAGACTACTGAGTGCATTGCTTTACTGTTCTGCAGATGTGCTATTCAACATTCCTTCCACTCAGTCAGAATCCTGGTCTATTCACTTAGTTGATTGGTCCTTCAGGTCATATTTTATTGGTTTTATTCAGACAATAGTTTGGTGGTAAATTGTGTAAAATGTGAAACAGTTTTTCACAGAGCAATTTCTGAGATATGCAAAAGCCTTTTCTAATAAATACTGAACCTCTCCCATCATTAAACTGATACACATCTTTGTGTGCAGAGGGACTTTCCATTGTCACTCCTTGTAAGTTGTTAAAATAGTTATGAATAATAAATAATAATAGTGAAAATTGATTCCTGTAGAACTGGACCTTGAGCGGCCATAGTGGCCCTTCATTGTTAAAATATAGTTCAAACAAAAGCTTCACCAATAAATCATTGGGTGCACTGTGTTTTTTTCTCTGTCTCTCTTTTCTTTTCAAGGCCGAATGTATGGTGTACTGGGGAAACGTGAGGGTCGCGTTCTCCATGAAGAGATGAAGGAAGGCACAGATATGTTCATCATTAAAGCCGTTCTGCCTGTGGCTGAAAGCTTTGGATTTGCTGACGAGATCCGCAAGAGGACCAGCGGATTGGCCAGTCCACAGTTGGTCTTCAGCCACTGGGAGGTGATTATTACTGATTTATATTACACAACATCAGTGCAATCTGCGTCCAAGCTGCCTCAAACCATTAAGACCAAATCGAACATTTGGTGTTTCTCCCTTTAAAGCAGTTGAGACCTCTGCATGTTTTACATGACTTCCTTTTTATTAGGTACTTAAAAGGCATTGTTGTTCACTTGGCTGGAATCAACGATGACAACAAAAGATATGATCCGATTCAGCAGATAGAAACATGAAATAGAAACATATGGGAGCTTGAACCTTTAGCTTTTTTTGTAAATCATTAGTCTAGATTAAAAAAAAAAACTGTTGATAATGTTGGTTGTTTCCAGCCCTATCTGGGTAAAGGCAAAGATAATGATTTATGTTAAAAGCCAAAGAAGGAGGTAATTTTAGAAAGCATTTTAGAGGGAGCCTTTAATATATGTGAATAAACACAACTAGTGCTTTTATTCTTGGTAAAAATGTACCTTGCATAGATTGTTCAACAAAACAATTATTCTATCCGATTAGGCCTGAACGTGCATTTCGATTGCATAGTTGTGTGTGCATTTACACATGCATTCATTATTTCTTTATCCAAGCTAAGAAATCCAGATGCAGACAGTATGATAATACCAGATGAAAGTGAGCTCATGTCTCATGACCATCAATTTCCTGGGGAGATTTTATTTAAGAGCTGCTCCAATGCTTGTTTTGTTGAGTCAGCATTTCTTCCTCTTCAACAGTTTAATATTCTCAGTGTCTGTTAGGATGTGTTATGTTGTCCTCTTCCTCCATATATTTGCCCACTTCCTTAAATTAAATTGTGGAGACATGACATTGGCAGACCTGTTATTAATATATAAAACGAAGACCTCATGGTTTGATCTTGTTGTTGCCAAGGGTTTTTTCCTTCTGGAAAACAAAATTGGTACTCAGAGTTAGTGTATGCAACCACAGCTGGTACAGGAAATGTAAACCTGTCATAACAGACAGTGAGCATGCAAGCTTTAGCAAATATATTTTAGAACGGACTGATGCAGTCTTATGTAATATAATTGACTGCAATAAAACTGCATGAAGGTGGTGATCTTCAGCTTTGTTTTTAATTGTTCCAGAAAAGTGTGATCATTATGGAGGCTGCTTATGACGTTGCTGGTGAAATATATTGTTTTATTCGCCTCATTAATGAACATCAGGTAGACAAAACACATAGCACTCAATATAACACAACCTTCAGCCAAACAAATATACACATCCAGTATACATCTTCTAATTTACGTCTGAGGAAACAATCTTTACTCGCTGAAACCATTGTCCAACCAGAATATATACACACACACACACACACACACACACACACACACAGCTTTAGTGTGACTGGGCTTGTTTCATGGAGCCGTAGGTCAATGAGGCTGTCTGGTTAATGAGACAATTCCCTCAAGGGAGTTGGATCCAAGCTGCAATAGCCAACATGTGCATTAGACCGTTATACCTTCTGCCTGGCTGGTTCAAGCTGCAACACACACACACACACAAACACATCCTCTGGGCCATATGGACATTGTCAGTTGGGGTAATGGGTCAAGTTCTCCTAAAGCAGACAGAAGTGATTCTTGCTGCTGTACAGCAACATGTCAAAGAGACTCTCCTCACTGTGATTAAACGTCTTAAATGTTTCACAGTGTTAATTTTATACCCTGCTTGTGCTGTTTTATTACAGCACAAGCAGGGAGATGTGCTGGTAAAATATGGATAAAGGTGGTAGAGTGGGAAAACTACTATGATGGGAGACTGTCTGAAGCTGCAGATCCTCCGCAGGGGCTGTATGTGTGTGAACACAATCTCTTCTCTCCTCTTTCTTGGCCTCTATTTTTGCAGCCAAAAGCTCTTTTTACCTAACTAGAATTAAATCCAAATTTTTTTAACCCGAAAACTCTTCTCCATCTTTTCCAACCTCCTTAACCCCCCCAGCCCCCCTCCTCCTTCCACCCTTCCCATGGGCGGCTGTGGCTGAGGGGTAGAGTGGTCGTCCTCCAACCTGAAGGTCGGCGGTTCGATTCCCAGTCTGAACCATCTGCATGCCGAAGTGTCCTTGGGCAAGATGCTGAACCCTGAACGGCCCACCATAGAATAACTAAGTGCTGCAAGTAGATGTACTGTATGAATGTGTGTATGAATGGGTGAATGTGAAACTGTACTGTAAAGCGCTTTGAGTGGTCTTCATCAGACTAGAAAAGCGCTATATAAATACAAATCCATTTACCAAATCCATTTACCTTCTACCAAGCCACTCTGTCAAATACAAAAAAGATGGATCACGTAGGCTCCTCATTTTCTAATCCACCTTCTGTAACTACATTTCCATCATCTTCATCCCCTTCGCTTTCGCTTTCACCCCCGTCTCCCAACCAAGTTCTTACCTTGGTTACCTCCGTTCGCCCGACCACTTGCCCCTTTGACCCCATCCCGTCTCACATTCTCCAGTCTATCGCTCCTGACCTTCTTCCTTTTCTCACCCATCTTATCAACACTTCCCTGTCAACTGGCTGTTTCCCTAACTCTCTGAAGGAGGCAAGAGTAAACCCTCTCCTGAAAAAAACAACCCTCAACCCGTCTGAAGTAAACATCTACAGACCTGTCTCTCTTCTTTCCTTTCTTTCCAAAACTCTCGAGCGAGCTATCTTTAATCAACTCTCCTCCTATCTTAACCACAATAACCTTCTTGACCCTCACCAGTCTGGTTTCAAGGCAGGCCACTAAACTGAGACAGCCCTTCTTCCTGTCTCTGAGCAACTTCACACTGCTAGAGCAGCCTCTCTCTCCTCTGTCCTTAGCCTTCTAGACCTTTCTGCTGCATTTGACACGGTGAACCCCCAGATCCTTATTTCCTCCCTTCAGGACCTGGGTGTCTCAGGCTCTGCTCTCGCCCTGCTCTCATCCTACCTCAATGACTGCACTTATCGGGTAACTTGGAGAGGATCTGTGTCCTCGATCCTTTTCTTATCACTACTGGGGTCCCCCAAGGTTCTGTCTTGGGTCCCCTCCTCTTCTCTCTGTACACCAACTCTCTTGGCTCTGTCATTCACTCACATGGCTTTTCCTATCATAGCTATGCTGATGACACCCAACTAATCCTCTCTTTTCCCCAATCTGCAGTAGCAGCACAAATCTCTACCTGTCTGACGGACATCTGTCAGTGGATGTCCGCACACCACCTGAAAATCAACCTTGACAAGACTGAACTACTTTTCCTTGGGTGTGTGACACTCGACAGTCGACTATCCCTTACTGCCAACATTACTGCAACAACTTGCACCTGTAGATACATCCTGCACAACATCAGGAGAATACGCCCCCTTCTCATTCAGAAGGCGGCGCAGATTCTGTACTTTATGGATTCTTGTTGTTGTGGGTTTGTACCCTCATGGTTGCATGCACTTATTGTAAGTCGCTTTGAATAAAAGCGTCAGCTAAATGAAAGGGAATGTACTGTAATGTAACACAAATGTCTGACTGAGAGCCGGCCGCCTGGCCAGCCTACAATGTCTGCAGAGAGCTGATGTGAGATGGTTTATGAACAATGGTCAGGTTTGATTCATGTTGAACCATAGAATCGCCAAATCAAGATGTTGAACATCTGTATGAACTAGAATAGCCCTCAATTAGGGCTTACCTCTGCCAATGCCTAAATGTCCCCTCATGAAACAACAATCACATCCACTACCTCAAGAATTTTATTTGGATTTGCACCAAATTGCACACACTCATAAATTACTGTCCTCTAAACATGCCTGATTTTATCATTAAGATGCATAAATTATTCTCTGAGAAAGTTTTGCAAAACGTACTGTTAAAGAAATAATATCAAAAATAAATATTCTGGATCTACCCCTGATCTGGATATGCATCCAAATAAAATGGCTTCTTACCCGACCGATAGTGCATCCTTCCACCTGGTGTCCTGGTGATCTTTTCTGTAGCTTTGATCTAATCCTGTTTACAAACTGACCGACAGACAAACTGAAACCATAAACTCCTAATAACTGCTTTGTTAACTTATATACATGCACCTTAATGACAATCATAATAATAATATATTTTTATGGTATATATTAACCTCAGACATTTTCCAAATGTTGACACTTACTGGCCATAGAAGAAAGAATTATTGTACAGTCTAGCAGTCCAGTAAAACAGCCCTGCAGTAGATCCTACCTTTGTGAAGACTTCACATTCAAAACTATTTATTATATTGGATCCCGTGTCCGTATATATTTACACATACTAGCACAATAAACTCCCTTTATAAATAGTTGTAAAAATGAACCCTAAATGAATGTCCTGTATCAACCTAAAGTTTTCTACACAGACCACGGTACGTAAGTGTTCGTGTGATCACACATGTAATACATGTTTGTCAGGGGTGCCAGAGCAAACATGCTTTTACGCACTGTGACTGCGTACCATAACAACATCAAGATCTATACAGTTACAAAGTGCATCAGGAAGTTATTGAAGTATGTAATCTAGACATAAGCACAAGTTTACATTTTACTACAGAACATTCATTGTACAGGACACTGCAGTTGTGGACGCCTTCAATGCAGCCTTTGTATATCTGAGAAAGAGGGCTTGTTTGAAACCTCCAACCGTGGACATTGAATATTTTAAGCCTTGCCATCCTCCACATCTCAGCTCTTTGCTTGTCTCATGATTCCATTACCTCACACTCTGTGAGACACTAGCAGTTATGTCCACGTTCTTTTTTTCTCATAAATATGTCCAGGTGCTCATATCTCAGTCAAAAGTTCAGGATCTTTCAGAAACACCATTCATTGTCATTGACCTTGTTCGGACCTTTTATTAACATCTATCCTGACTGATCTGATCACAAGTGGTGGAAACAAAGTAAAAGTCTGAATGCACTAAAATACTGTATGTCCTCATGCATCCGGAGATCTGATTACTCCTCATCTGTCCACATATGAAGTTCTCTGACCAGTTTCACCATGAATCATATGCATTTTTTTTCATCTCTCAGTGACGATAAGTTGATTAGTTTGTGGCCACCACAACAAACACTCATCTCAACATATTGATGGATCTATTTGGTAAAAAAAGTATTCTTCTTTCTCACACACACACGCTTACCCTAACCCTCAAACATGAGGACCAGTCAAAATGTCCCGACCCTGTAGAGTCTATGCTTAAAATGGTCCTCACAAAGGTGCAAGAACACACACACACACACAATGTAATTAGGCCCATGTGTAATCTATGAGTGGGTAAAATAAAAACTTAGGTCTGCCCAGCTCAACTAAATCCATTGTCGCTGCAGCTGGTTCAGAGAAATTAAACAGTTCCCTCAAACAAAAGTCTGACGAATCATCACTGGTCTCAAATCCCCCACAACTTCTGCCGAGCTATCAGCTGCTCTTCTTTTAAATAAAAGATAACCACTAGAACTTGGCTGCTCACTCATTCTCACGCATTCACTCACTTTCTAAAGAATCAGTGTGTAGAATTTAGTGACATGTAGGGGTGAAGTTGCATGGTGAGTACCCCTCATCTCACCCTCCCCTTCCAAACATGAAAGAAAACCTTTGTCAGCCTTCAGTTGTCATAAAAGGCAAAAGGTGTTTAGTTTGTCTAGTTTGAACTACTGTAAAAAAAAAAAACACGGCGGCCTCTGTAGAGAGGACCTGCTCAGATGTAAATATAAAGTATTTAAGGTTGAAGAAAACAACAAATCATACAGTTGAAAGTGACACACCAGTGAAAACATCAGCAGGACTGGTACCAGCTGGCTGGGGCTGAGAGAAGGGTGCGATTCCATGATGACATCATACGGAGAGCAGGGTTTCCCCCAGAAAACTTGCTAAGCCTGGTGGTAGGGCTGCTAGAAGGCACCCGCGGGGGGGGGGGGGGGTGTTGAGTCTTATACTCTAAACATGTTGCACTTTGTTTAATATGCACACCTATTTTCTTTATTTTGATAAGGGGTTAAATAGATACTTTGATATATTTTTGAGTTGCACTGCTGACTTAACTTATAAGCCCTCTTTTTTATTTATTTTTATCACGTTGGAGTTGCTAGTTTAAACCTACAGTTTTGCACTTTAATATTTGAGCCTTTGTTTACATTTTGTTTTGTGCTGCATTATATGGTGACATACAGTTTGTTGTTATCAAAATAAAATTAACTGAATTGAAATGGTCAATTTGATTTTTTGGGAGGAAAATTAATCGTTTAGATTAATCGATAAAATAGTCGTCAGATTAATCGATAGAAAAATAGTCGTTAGTGGCAGCCCTACTTAATATTAAAAAAAATTCAAGTTTGCTGTGAACATAGCAGTCAGGCCTCTTATTTCAGAAACAATGAACCGTAACAGTTTGGTTACCAATAAAAGATAAGCGTACTACTTCTTTGCTTTCAGCCAGCTACTCAAACAGACAAGCAACAAAATAACAAACAAACAAAATACACAGGCAAGTGTCGGCCTACTTTGAAATAAATTAAACACAGAACTTTGTAGGGCTATTTGAGTCCTCCTCATATTTGTGGAAAATGTATGAAATAAGAAGTACCCTATTTTTAAATAAATAAAACCAAATAGCTGCAGCCTAATCGTTTAACGGACTAGGTTTATGTTTATGTTCGGTTTTGACTTATGTTCAGTAAAACACTGTGTTGAAGGAGCGTTCTGATGTCTGAGGATCAGTGAAGGCGACGTATGTTCAGTAAAACACTGTGTTAAAGGAGCATTCTGTTGTCCGAGGGTCAGTGAAGGCGTCTGGGTGGGACATGTGACTGTTTGGACCAATAGGATGGTTGCTTGGGGATCGGGGCCATGTCTGTGATCGGGGCTCAATGAGGAAGTGAAGTGTTGTTGATGTGCGCGAGTGACGGATTTTTTTTTTTTTTTAAATAAAAAAACCATGCGACGCTTAGCCTGGCGGGGGGGGGAGTAAGGCCTGGCGGCCCGCCAGGCCTATACAGCACTGGGGGAAACCCTGGGAGAGGAAGTACGAAACCCAACGTTTCAATAACATATTTCATCAAATGGACTGAATGAAAAAGTCTGTGGAGTGACTGTTTTCATACTATGAGGGGACCTACTGACCCCCTTCAAGTAATTACGGATAGGAAAAGCCCAGAAAATATATTTTAAACAATATGGTCCCTTTAAGTCTGGTGCTTAACAACAGTCACATGCTAGTCAACATTTGCTGTAATCAACAACAACAACAAATCTTGGCCCCACAAATCCCTACATACTTAAACCAAACAAGTTCAACCAATTCTGTTGAGTTTAACAAAATGTTGGCATACAAAGCAAAGTTGCTGGAGCAATAAAGAGATGGATTTTGAATTGAAATGAGTGTGAATGTAGGTTTGTCACCAATCATTTCTGTAACTCTTTCCACTCTCTGCTCAAGCGGAGCTCAAACACCATTCAGTCCATGTTGAGCTTGAATAGACAAAGTAAAGATATAAAAAGTAACACCATAGTCATTGTCCTCCATGCTGCTGTCTACTAACCCTGTTTTCTTTCGAGTTCACGACCTGTGTGAACATGAGACACCAGAAAACAAAGCTCATTCAGCTAACAAACAGTATGAACACACTCTGTAACAGATGCTATGCTGCGAAGATTGTGTGCCTGTTCTACATGTACAACGTTTTCTGTCTAATCTCTGGTAGCTGCCATAGAGCCTGTCGAGCACCTATAGGCCTTTTGTGTGCGTGCAGTGACCTTCATGTCATCGTTTTAACCCTCAACATCTTGTAGCACTTGGCAACGCACTACCACCACAAGTTTAACCCTGCCACGCTGCGTGAGCCATTGTCTTGTCGCCATTGTCTTGTAGCTATTGTCTTTGCCTCATTAAAAGTTGTCCATCTCATTTCATTTATGTGCAGACGCTTCCTCACAAAGAGTTTATCATGATCCCGCCACCACCACCACAGTACCCCAGCCCTCCAGCTTCAGGAATCGACGGCTGCTTAGTGCTGGTGTCAGCGTTCCTCCTGACAGCAATTTGATATGGCCAGAATATTGGATTAACATATGAATGAGCGCACAGGCAGAAAGACCAGATTTTGAGCGTTGCATTGTTCTGTAACTGGAGAGTTAGTGGCTCCTGTGGGGAGGTTTACATTAGATTTCCATCAGAATGGAGCTTTTGTTCTTTTGCAGACTGAAGAATTGTGTGAATCAGTCTTGTATTGATCAGCCAAAGCATCTGTCTTGACAGCACAGATACACTGTTTGTGCGTGTGTGTGTGCGTGTGTGTGTGTGTGCGTGCGATTTGAAGGCCTGATAATACATCGAACCTTAACGATATATATGCATGGCAGATATTTTTGCTAGCTTTTATCGTATCACAATTACATCTGTCCGTGATAATCACAAGAAAACTATGCATAAGAAAGTCTTCGAAAAGTGTTTATTATTCATTTATAAAAGAAAACATACTTTCATAAATGCATTCCTTCCAAATAAATATATCAGAAACTGTGACTTGTGGAAACAATGATGTCGACACCCACATTCACTTCCTGATAGGGTCTTACTAGTCATGACTCGACGACCGGCAGTAAATGGTTAGCGTTGCTAAAAGTTACTGTACCAGTTTCACCTCAGGTTCAGCCCAACAGAAGAAATCCTGTCTTCTTACTTGTTTTATTTTCTGCAACTAAGCAACCAACCAGCACAGACACGAATATGTGAGCGATTATGCAATATTGGTATAGCTGTGTTATTGTTGGTGGAGATCATTTCCGATATGGAGCTTAAACACTCAAATGGACAGAGACTATGTTCATTTCAACATATGAGTGTGTTGTCATGGTAAAACATGTCCTAGAGACATCTAGCAGGAAGTACCAAAGAGGTGGCTTTGATTACTTTGGCAGGTGTTTAGAGACTCCTGCAGAACTATTGAAGTGACAAGGCCAATTCCATTGTTTTTGTTGTACACTGAAGACGATTGGGGTTTAGTGTCAAACAATTGACTGTTACATGGTAGTAGGACTGAAGTAGGACTAAACTTAAAGGGATGTAGTCATGACTAGTACACATGCAACAATGTAGTATGTATGACTTGATAATGAATATTAATGAAGTTTAAAATGACTTTGAATCATTTGAAAATGGGGATAACGGGCCACATTGTCAAACTCATGAAGAAAGAGAAAGACCATATTGTGATGGGATCAGACCAGTCGAATGCTGACATTCCATCCCATGGCTTAGTATTACATTATTATTAGAGCACCATGAGTAAGACCACAGCCATCTTCCCTCTACAGCAGGTGTCTCTATTTTGTCATGATGACAAACACACACACACACACGCTCACAAGATGAAAACAATATCAGCCCTGCTGTCGTGCCTGGTATTGATTGCCCCCCTCCCTCCTCAGTATTCACAGAGTACTTATCATTTGTCTTTTAAAGCTAATTATTGGCTGAATAAATCCTAAATGTGGGGTGGCCTTGAGTTTAAGGTGGTTCACATGGGTGTTCTCCATCGCTCTCTCCTCTAATTTCCTGTCATCTCTCGAATGGTTGTAACATACACAACTTGCTGTGCTCACACTAACTCAGCAGCAGAACATTCATTCAGTGTCAACCACTTGACTGTTGCAGGATTCCACATCTCTCCTCACCCCCCACTGGGTCCCATTGTGCTCCAGCATATGCTGATCACGTGTGGTGTGTGCATGTTGTTAGGGCTGGTGGGTTGTGTCCTCTAATCCATCCGTTGTAGCTCGCTCTCTGCCATCTGTCCCAGTGAAACTAGAGCCAGGTGCAGAACCCTGCTGCCTGTTGCTACAACTGTAATTGTTACTAATCTGTGTCACACATCAGTTTGCAGCGTTCAGAGCCTTTGTCTTGAGCTGAACCGTGCGTGGATGGGTGTGTGTGTCTGTGTGTCCTCTTTCGTTCAGTTGATCCATGATAACAGGACTCATGGTATCGTAGCATCAGTTGTGCCTAACTACTAGTTATGTGATAAATTTATTAATAAACACATGTTAATCATCATTAGTTGTTATTTGTCGTGAATCAGGCAAAATGTCAAACATTTTTTGCTTTCAGCTGCTGCTGATGATGTCCTGATTCACTGTTTCTCTCTGTTTTATATCTTTGTAAACTGGTGTATCTGATTCCTAATGTTGAATATTCCTCCTTGGCCCCTGGGAAATGTGGGGGGCATTTTTCAATATTCTAACTATTATGTTCCCTTTGATTAAATGCATAGAGTAAGCTTTTTTCAGTAAGGAGTAGGTGTATAAACAAATAGGAATGTATTTGTGCTCTTAACAGGTATAAAAAATCCATTCAATGTGTAATATTTGTATATAGTATAATTATAATCCCTTATGTTACAGATAGCGGTTTTGTGTTACTTGTTGGTAAATGTAAGGTTTGTGACACATTTGAGTACAATGAACCATAAAGGAGCAGAATTACTTTTTATGACTGACCATCACATGTGTGTCCCTCTCCTGCTTTCTGTGTCCCAGGTTACTGGCAGTGACCCATACTGGGTTCCCACCACTGAAGAAGAGTACCTGCACTTTGGTGAGAAAGCAGACTCTGCCAACCAGACGCTCAAATACATGAATGCTGTCCGCCGCCGTAAAGGTCTCTACGTGGACGAGAAGATAGTGGAGCATGGAGAGAAGCAAAGAACACTCGGCAAGAACAAGTAGAGAAGACGAGCAGCTTCTCCTGCCAGGCTGTCGGACTCTGATGACATCCATCCATGCAGGATACTGTGTTGCAGTTTCTGTGTTTTCACAGATACATGTATCACATCACTGAAGCAGAGGAACCATAGTTAAAACAGCAAATTGCAGTTACTCTTTCAAATTTTCTTGTGCTGCAGAATAAATATATTTGAATCTGATATTTTGGACTCTTGATGAATTGCACTGGATGACATTTGAGAGGAGATTCAGATGAAATATTAATAACATAAAGCATGTATCACATATTTAAAAGAACATGATTGTTTTCAGTTGCTTTAAAATGCAAATAAATAGATTTCCACCTATAATGGGAATCTTTGTGTATATTGAATAATCATTGTGCATCATATGATCAATATAGACAGAGAATATCATTTGGTATGAATGTTATGAAATCACACGTCAAGGTGAAGCATTGCTTAAAAATGCACACAGAATCCCTTGACAAATATTCTATTTTTTGAAGAACAACTTTACTACTGCTTGTGAAATTAGATAGTCTGTACTGCCACAGACCTGTATTTAAGAGTCAGTTGAACATATCAAAACATAACAAAATGTCACCCCATTTAAAAAAGAAAAACATAAATACATTTCAGCCCTGACTAACCTGCAACATGTAAGAATAAGATATCGTCCTCTGAGATTCTGCTACGAATTGTTCGATATGACAAGTGCACTGATGCAAGGCCTCGCAATTTATTTTGTCTACTTTTGTCACTCATGAGGATTGGCCGAACTTAAGTAGAAAGGGTCATTTGTGGCCTTTGAATTATTCAACAGATTGACTGAGAGCATTATCTCATTAAAGTGATTCCTTCTTGTTGTATTTGAGATGATGTCATTGTGAACACCAGGGTCATATCACCACAACATCACAGTTGTAGAAATGACAGTGGACTATTTCAATCAAGTATACAATTACATAAGTATCACCGATATTAAAAGAAAATGATGGTGATAGCAAATGAAAACTCAAACATGTAAATATCAATCCATGTTAATGTATTGTGGTCTGATACAGTAGCAGTAGAATATGTGCTGACAAGTCAGGAGAGGTCAATGGTTTCATAGCCTCTCCAGTCCTCCATTTCTACACTAATGCAATCAAACACCACATCACTGTCTGTGTTCATGTGTGACACTCAAAAAGCCTGCAAATAGCCTTATCCTGTTGTCTGCAGGCATACACTGACAGTGGTGACCGTCGATAGCCCCCACCCTACATGTCCACTTACTGCTAATGGTTGGTGAGCTCCTCCTGTGAGACCTCGGTTAATGCACTGGGTGGGACGGGCTTGTATTGCATCATGGAGTCAGTTACTATCATGCATAATTGAAGAGCTACATTTACCCTCTGCAAAATCTTCAAGATTTGCGTTAGTCAAGTTGTCTACATTTTTTTGGACAACCAGACTTTTTTTATATTTCATTACACAGACCCTGCGTCTTTTTAATTTGGAAAATATGAATTTTCGCTGTGAAAAAGGCCTACAACATCATTTAGAAACTACATCATGCCATTCAACCTAATTTTCTCTTGGACAGCATCAATTACTATGCTGCCAGCACCAAAGCAACTTTCAGCTCACACTTTTCATTTCAATCTTGTCTGATACTGCTGTTGCTCATTATAAAAAACTGTGACGGAAGACAGAAATGATTCTTAATTAAATTGAAAAATGAAAAAAATCCTATAATCATTTCTCCTTCCTGACCAGCCCCAGTTTACTTTAAGCTGGAAATCAAATATTTTTTGTTTGAATCCATTAAACAATTTGTGTTAAAATACTGGACTAGAAGTCACTGTTTGGGACTGTGTGTCCCCTGTTTTATAAGCTTTAAAACATTTTGTTACAGTGGGTGCCATGATATAATACCATTGATTTAAATAGGTATATTTATATTATATATATATATATTATATTTGTTTAAGTCTTCAGGAAACTGCCGATGCTCGATATCAAAATTCTGCTATAAAATGTTGAAAAAATCTTTGTGTCATTCCCCTTTACAACACATAGGGTTTCCTCAGTATTTTGTAGAATCAGCATGGGCAGTACCAATAAGAATTTACCCTGGCAGGATGCAAACAGTATAGAACAACACAGTGAAGCAGGTTATTGTAGTGAATGCGCAGCAGTGGCTGCTCATATGTGTTCAGAGAGATGAGTTTCGGCGAGGTCTGGCTGGAGGCCACTGCTCTTAAATTGATTGCCTTTGTTTCCTGTGAGCTGCACTGGGCTACGCCATTACATCATTCTTCTCCCCTCCCCACCCTTCCCATTATCAGGACAAAGCAGAGAGACTGTTATTAGAGTTGGAGTTGCCAGTTCAGGGTGGCACACAGTTATTGATTTTGTGTGTGTGTGTGTGTGTGTGTGTGTGTAACAGAAACCCTGGAAGAAACTATATTCTGCTCATCCAGTGGTATTCTTATTTCTGACCTTTGTGTATAGCTGACAGTAATCTCAGTCTCAGTTGATCTTGACTTTTTGAATGTTTCTATATCAGATTATTAATTATAACCAAACAAGGGGGATAAGAACCAACTAAAATGAGGTAAAAAATCTGATTCGGATGTTGGTCTTTAATGCAACATGGAGGGCAGGGCCTTTAATCTATACTGCAGCCAGCCATCAGGTGGCGATCAAGATGTTTTGCTTTTGCTGGGAGCTGTCATGTCCTCCACCTTAATTACCAGTCATTGTTCCAACAATGATCAATGTGTGTGTGTGTGTGTGTGTGTGTGTGTGTGTGTGTGTGTGTGTGTGTGTGTGTGTGTGTGTGTGTGTGTGAAGCCCCTGAAAGCTCCACACTGATTGGGGTAACAGATCTTCCTGCTATCCATATGCCAGGTTTAGTCGTTTCTGTCTGTTTATCTATTGTTCTCATTCAACGGGCGGCCAGAGGTTTCTCTCTCTAGCTCTGCTGAGACAATATACTTTGCTGATGTGTTCTGCAGAGCTGAGTTGATTTTCTCTCCCTGTAGGAGCTGTCTGGCAAGTCCCTGCAGACACAAAATGCAAGATCCCTTACACTCTGTCAAGTCAGCACAGTCACAGCATGGAAACACACACACACAGGTTCACACTGATGCCAGGATAGTGATGTAGTTAAGGAAAGGTTTTCTCACAGTGCTTTGGCTGGCTCTCTGTTCATGTGTTAGCTGACTCTGCCTTCACTCATTCTCTGTCAATTTGTTCCGGCTGTAGAGGCGTGGAGTGTGTCGAGAGGTCAGTTACCCAGTCGGTGTGCCTGCTTGTGCCAGATTAATGGGTCAGTGTTTACTGTCTGTATAATCTTGTTGCTTGTAGTTGTAAGCTCTGAGAACGGCTTAGGTTTTAAATGTTTAGCCTGACTTTCACCAGCTGTTTTCACTGTAAGGGATTAGGGTTAGAGCAGCAGTGGCCTAAAATGTCAACTGTGGTTGTTAAAAAATCATCAACAAGATAGAAACAAATTAGTCAGATATAGGCAAACGTCCACACTAATACATTTTCATTATAAAAATGAAAACAATCTCAATCCAGATGAGCATTTTAGCTCCATACCAAAAGTAATCTCCATCGGTAATAACCCATCTGAAAACCATCACCACCGGTCACTGCATGCCAGTGTAAACAGGACGCAGATTGTCAATTTGTCCTTAGAGACAATACTATGAATTAGGAACAGCAATGGAGAAAAGTATGAGCAGGGATTTATTTTCATGGCTGTTTCTGCCTATTCAGTCTCAAACAACCCCTTGGAAAACATAGTTTTGAAAACTCAGAAACCAGTGTTTCCACAAGTCTCTGTTGGTAACTCAAAAACTCCAGGGTAGTGTGGATGCTGGTTTTACTGCTCCACCGTGGCCTGGTTAGGGTTAGACAAATATAGGGATTTGAGTAAAACACAATTGTATGCAAATGTTTTGGCACCACTGAATTTGTTTTAATATTTTATTGATTTTGGGAGAGAAAAAGAGTAAATACAAACCCTGAAGCAAATTAAAATATATGTTCAGTCAAATGCCAATGGACTTTTACCTTTTAATTCATGAACAACTGAAAAAAAGAACTGTGATTGTTGAGACCCTTTACTTATAATTCATTCATTAGTTAAGAAGTTCTTGTCATTAGATTAGCCAGAGTTGTTCAATTGTCTGACTTCAAAAATATAATAAGAAATGGCAGTTAGGGAGAACTGTGCAAGCCTGGACAAGAACAACATCTGCCGGGCAGAAAGACAAAGTAAATGCCTCATCTGACTGCAGAGGAGCTGCAGGAAGGTTTATCTGGCACATTAGTGGTGGTGCACTGTTTCACTTTGCAGATGTGGTGCATAAAGAGGGTCTGACAGAGTCATCAGAATGAACCATTAGCTGGGACCTCATCACAAAAGTAAACGTCTTAAGCATACAAAGAAACATCTGGACAAATCAGAGTTATTTTGGACAGCCTGCTATGAATAACAGTTACATTTCATTTTGCACAGTATTACTTTGTATTTTTTTGCTTTTCATTAGTGATTTCACACATGAAATACGCTTCATATTTCACCTCCAACTTGACCGAAATGCCATTAGACACAAGAAAAGCTCAAAACTGTGCGAATTGTCCTGAATGTGCTGTGCCTTATATGGAATCTTGTGAGATCATGCTGTTTTGGAAGTTGAAACTGATTTATTTAGCCACAATCACCTCAGACTTTTGCATACACAACAATTACAATAGAACATGCACTGCAAACGTGTTATAATTAACTTTGGATAACAATTTTGATAACAATTTTGATGTTACGAGGTTTTGTTTGCAAAAAACTTTTATCTAATCGACACTGACATTAATCATCATTTAGCAGTATTAGTTTGGTGATATACTGAGGCCATATAACAAGGACTTCTTGTTAATTAGGATGTAGCTTAAAGAGTCAGCCAGGCAATCCTGTAAAGACCTTAGCATACTGAGGTTAGTGGACTTGAGAGGGATGTGCAGCTGTGTGTCATCTGCAAAACAATGAAAAGAAATACAGTGTCTATGGATGATATCACCCAGGAAAGTGATAAGTGAAAAGAAGAATTAGGCCTGGAATAAACCCTTGAGGCACACCACACTTTACATTGAAGAGAGATGACAGGGAAATATTAATAGAGACACAGAACCTCCTATTGGACTTAAAAGGCAACAACTGTGGGGCCTCACGGAATACTCAGACACACAAGAACACTCGGAGACTCAGACACTCTCAGACACTCAGGACGGGAGACACATAGAACACAGAAGAACAAGCACAGGAGAAACAATAGCGCTGAGCTAGTCCCTTTAATTTGAAGTTTGTTTATGTTTGTTCCAGTGTGTGTTTGGACTTAATAAACGGTGCTAAATCCTGAATGGTTTGTTTCTGGCTGCTGTGGTGAGAGCCCCGTAGCATGGTCAACTGCCACATAGACTTATTATGGTGAAAACCAGTTTAATGCAGTTCCAGAAATGCCCATCCAATGCCTCAGTCTGTTTAAAAGAACACATGATCAAAAGGGACAAACGCTGCACTTTGGTCATGAAGCAACTGTCAGAATGAATCAAAATGTAATTTTAAGTTATTTTTATGTAATTTTGGCAGAAACACTGGTTTCCTCTACAGCTGCAATATCCTGATTTCAAACATTTTTGTCAATCAATTATCAATCACATTTATTTGTATAGCCCATAATAACAAATCACAATTTGTCTCATAGGGCTCAACAAGGTGTGGCAACCTCTGCCCTTAACCCTCAACAAGAGTAAGGAAAAACTACTAAAAACCCTTTAACAGGTTAAAAAGAACGTAGAAACCTTAGAGAGAGCCACATGTAATGGAACCCTCTCCCAGGACGGACAGAAGTGCAATAGATGCCACGTAACACTGAACATTGATTCGTAGAAAAAGTTTTTAACATATAAATGGAAAAGTGTTTCAATGTTTTGTAGGGACGAAAAACTATTTTATGAACAACTTTAAAGATGACACTTTAGAAATGGAAAGATAATTGCTAGGATGGAAGGATCAAACCTAGTGTTTAAAGAGTGGCTGGACAACAGTGAGCTGCTCATAATAGGAAGCCCATCTCATTTCATTTTATAGTGAGGGTGAGAAATGTCTCTCTTCATAAATGTCCTATTGTTGCAACGTATGAGTAAGAATGGTTCAAACGAGGGTCACAAATATACTTGTCGTGCAATTTCTAACTACTGGAAACAATCAGACTGTATGAAATAGGCAGCAGAATTGTATATTTATCTAATTATACCTAATTAACAATGGCATTGATGATAAACTGTATTAGGTAATCTGGGGTGAACTGTGTTGAGCATCTGTTCTGCTTGATGATGATTAATTAAGAATGTAACCGAAAAAAGGAGCATCACAGCTTCCACAGCTGACATCACAAGGGGGAGGGGGCTGGCTCTGTAATAGCAGTTGATGTGATACACCTGGGTGACGCCAGCTGATGTTCATTTATTTGCTGCTGTACATGCATTCACTTTCAGGGCCATCTGTCCTAATGGGGAAACAAAACGCAGTCCTGTTGAGGCAAACAATTATTCTTAAGGTCAGTGTTCAGACCAAATACCAAACCAGTCAACTGGTGATGACTAGCCCAATTGGGGCAAAGAAACTGTCTCCCCTAAAAGGGTGGTAGTGGGTATTGGCCTGGGTAAATCTATAGGGAGTTCATGTAAGGCTGCTTTTGAAATCACTCACCAATCACTATATATTGCACTGTATAGTGGATTTGCCATTTTGTAGTGCTGTCCGAATGCTAAATCAATTTTTATATACCCTATTTTGTTTCCCACAATGCATCATTAAATGTAGTGTACAACTGATGGTCAGTAACCAAGCAACATATACCATCATACATTGCACTAGTGACAGAGAGACGAGAGGAGAGAGGGCAGCATGAACAGTCCGACCTGTCATACTAACGTAAATACAAGCAGAGCAACACAAACGGCGTCAAACTATTTTGTTTCTACATTTAAAGATGGTCGTTCAACCATTGAAAAATATATTTTGTTTTATTTACTGCCGGATTTTCCACCGACCAACATTTCTATTGTTATACGTCTTTACCCTGCTACAAGGACGTAAATACCGGCGATGAGGAAATCCTCGGAGTTATATCCTTAGATTATTTTTCTTATGCCTATGAGCTCACTATATAGTCCTCTACATAGAAGTCCCTATTTAGAAAACTGGGTTAAGTGTGTGCATGCGTATGTGCGTGTGTGTGTGTGTGTGTGTGTGTGTGTGTGTGTGTGTGTGTGTGTGTGTGTGTGTGTGTGTGTGTGTGCGTGCGTGTCTGCACTTCAGCAGTGCAGCTCTTCAGACTAGAGATCCAAATGCTGCTCAATGTGGGAGGACAGCCTCTGTTCCACTGGCTTCAGTCTGCAGGAAATGAAACTGGAGACACAGCAGAGAGACTGAAAATGTCTCAAAGTTGGTCTAATGGACAGTAATGAAAAAAGCAGACAGCCACGCTGTGCACCACCACTTTTGTTTTCTATGCATCTATGTTTTAATAGTTTTGGATTGGGGTGGTGGACTTCTTCCATCGGAGAAATTATCAGCTTGTTGCACAGCCATGTGGTTTATCCTGAACCCCCCCCCCCCCTCATCTCTTCCATATGCAGGCTATCTAAGTACCCAACAAGTCTGAAGAAACCTATCTAAATAGAAATTCCCATATTGCGCATTTTTTAACAATTAAATCCAGGTTTATTCATGTATGTGCAGTGAGTTAGATATCTGCATGTAAAATAAGTAACATTTCAGCTGATTGTTATTCAATCCACTCCACACACCACTGATGTAATCCAACCTTTTGAAACTTTAAACATGATAAACCATTAAGAGCTGAACAGTGTACTGAGTGAATGAACTGAGTGGTGGGAGTTTCTTGGGTGACCTTACAGGCAGTATGACATCAGGGTGTTTGAATAGAAGTAAAACAAAAATCTGAAGCTGTATGCTTTGAACAGCTGAAAAACTACAATTATTTTTGTACTAAACTTATTGTGATAATTGTGTTGATTATCATCATTGAAGCAGGAATGAAATGGCAAACAATTACGGCAACTTTGCTAAAGAAAGTTGTGAAACTATGCTGCTCACCTATCCTTAGTGTAAGCCAACAGGATAGGACTGATTGAGCAGGATTCACTTTGTATATTTTGAATGTGTATAACATGATGTGGTGATACGGTAGCGAAGCATCATAAATAATTAAATGAGTCACATGAGTCACAGCAGTATCTATCTACAGTTTGATAACATTTATCAACCCAAAGCTATTTGTCAAAGCTGCTACAGGATCTACATAGCAGCAAAACTCCTGAGAGTAATGAACTGAGCAAGGGTGTGGATATGGATGATGAACTCAACCTTTTATTTGTGTTGTGTCCGTTTTCAAAAGTGACATTGTCTCTTTGTATTTTCCTGAAACTCCAGGTTGCATCAAATAGGTTCTAAAAAAGCATGAAACCTGCACATACCCTTTCAGTTCGTGAAAGTGTGTGTGTGTGTGTGTGTGTGTGTGTGTGTGTGTGTGTGTGAAGCTTTTTAGACACATGCTCTCACTCACGCACACACACACTGTATATTCTCTCACAAAAAAACCCTGTCAGGGCTGAACTGACTGTGCCAAACTCTGCTCGGCCAGCCCGCCCACACTCTCTGAAGACCCCAGCCTGTCGGCGAACTGGAGTCTTTCCAAACAGCCTGAGAGTGGATCAGTTTTCACTAAAACAGCCTCCTGACACTGTGTTTCTGCTCCATGTAACACAGTGCTGTTCTTGATTCACCTGGAAATCCAGGAGAAAGTGTTTCACACTGTGTTTTGTTCCCAAACCAAACAATGAGGAGAAATGAGAAAAACACAACCTCGGCGGTGGCAACAGTTTCCATTATGTGGCAGCAGACATGATGTGCTGCAGAACAAGTCCAGGACTCAAAGGTAATGGACTGTAAAATAAGTTATTTTCATAAAAGCTGCCGACAATAGTCGTGCGACTTCTGATTAGAATAAGAGGATACACTGTGTGTGTGTGTGTGTGTGTGTGTGTGTGTGTGTGTGTGTGTGTGTGTGTGTGTGTGTGTGTGTGTGTGTGTGTGTGTGTGTGTGTGTGTGTGTGTGTGTGCAAAGCAAGAACATTTGTATCTATATAGCACGTCATTCCAGGTAGAAGCACAATGCACACATTGTGAGCTACCACAGAAGTATCAGCCACTAAACCATGTGAATGAAAAAGTAAGATATAAAATAATAGGAGGATTGGGTTGGAATTTTTATATATATATATATACACTCCTGATCAAAATCTTAAGACCAGTTAAAAAATTGCCTGAATTTGCATTTTGCACTGTTGGATCTTAGGAAGGTTCTAAGTAGAGCTTCAAAATGCAAAAAGAAGAAATGGGAACAAGAGCCCAAAAGTTGTGAGCAGGCAATTTATTGAAAACAACAATTTAACTCAAATAGGCTGTTCATCAGCTGATCAAAAGTTTAAGACCACAGCCTTTAAAAGCCAAAATCTGTGCAAAAATTTGGATTCCATGTCATTTCCTGTCAAGTAATCACACTGTGAAGATCTCTTGATGGCAAAGGCAAAAAAGCTCACCGTCTTTGAACGTGGTAGGATTGTTGAACTGCATAAACAAGGCCTCTCACAACGTGCCATCACTGCTGAGGTTGGACGCAGTGACACAGTCATTTTGCATTTCTTAAAAGATCCTCAGGGTTATGGAACCAAAAAATCAAGTGGTAGACCCAAAAAAATCTCACCGGCGCTGAGCCGGAGGATCCGAATGGCTGTCCGTCAAGACACGGGACGATCCTCGTCCCAAATTAAGGCCATTACTGATGCTGACTGCAGCCCAATAACCATCAGACGGCATCTGCGAAGGAAGGGCTTCAAAAACAAGAAACGTCTTCAAAGGCCACGTCTCCTTCAACGCCACAAAATTGCCCGTTTAGACTTTGCAAGGGAGCACCAAACATGGGACATTCAAAGGTGGAAGAAAGTTTTATTCTCTGACGAGAAAAAATGTAACCTTGAGGTTCCTGATGGCTTCCAACGTTACTGGCATGACAAGGAGATGCCACCTGAGATGTTTTCTACGCGGCACAGTGGAGGGGGCGCCATCATGATCTGGGGTGCTTTTTCCTTCAATGGAACAATGGAGCTCCAGGTTGTGCAGGGGCGTCAAACAGCAGCTGGCTATGTGGAGATGTTGCAGCGGGCATCCCTCATGACTGAGGGCCCTCGTCTGTGTGGTAACGACTGGGTTTTTCAGCTCGACAACGCTCCAATTCACAATGCCCGTCTGACCAAGACTTTTTTCCAGGAGAATAACATCACTCTTTTGGACCATCCTGCGTGTTCCCCTGATCTTAATCCAATTGAGAACGTTTGGGGATGGATGGCAAGGGAAGTTTACAAAAATGGACTTCAGTTCCAGACAGTGGATGCCCTTCGTGAAGCCATCTTCACCACTTGGCGCAACATTCGCACTAGCCTTTTGGAAACACTTGCATCAAGCATGCCAAAACAAATTTTTGAAGTGATTAACAATAATGGTGGAGCTACTCATTACTGAGTCAGTTTTTGACACTTTAATTTCTGTTTTAGGAGGTTTTTGTTTTTTTTTTAGCTGTGGTCTTAAACTTTTGATCAGCTGATGAACAGCCTACTTCAGTTAAATTGTTGTTTTCAATAAATTGCCTGCTCACAACTTTTGGGCTCTTGTTCCCATTTCTTCTTTTTGCATTTTGAAACTCTACTTAGAAGCTTCCTAAGATTCAACAGTGCAAAATGCAAATTCCTGCAATTTTTTAACTAGTCTTAAGATTTTGATCAGGAGTGTATATATGTCAATTGAATTAATTAAATTAAAAGAAGTTGTCAGCAAGACCCAAACAATAGGAGGATTGGGTTATTGTAGTTTAGGAGCACACCTGACATGATATGGTAGAATGTTCCAGCGGCATAGAGCATAAAAGCTAAAGGCACTTTCACCACTTTTTTTTGAGACCCGGGGTCTATGGGAACAGCCAGATGAGCTTCTTCAGATGATTGAAGTGGTTCATAGCTAACAAGCATGTCAGTAAGATATTGAGGTGCCAGAGCATGTAGGGCCTTAAAAATGACCAATCACAATTTTATAATCAAATAAAAATAATTTTTTAATCAATTCTAAAATTCAGTGGAAGCCAGGGTAATGACTTCAGCACAGGTGTTATATGGTCATATATCCGTTGTCTTCTTAAAACTCTAGCAGCTGCATTCTGTTGTCACTGCAGCTTATCCAGATACTTTTTACAGGTTCCACTCAGAAGCGCAATATTCCTTAGATGATAAAATCCAATTTTAACTATGCTGTTGATGTGGCTCTGCAAGGAGAGGTAGCTGTAAAATAGTTAAAAGACATCCAGATGCCAATATCTTTGATGCATTCTGACAGTGTGTCAATAGGGCTCAGATCATTCAGGGATATGGACATACATAATTGTGTGTCATAAGCATAGTTGTGGTAACTCATGTTGTGTTTCTCAATATTTTGACCAAGAGGCAACAAGTATTAATTCAACAATAATGGACCTAAAACAGAGTCTTGGGGTGCACCACATGAGATAAAAAATATATATATGGAGCTAAAATTCCTTACACAAAGACAAATGCTCAAATCATGACTTTAAAGGTCCAGTGTGTACAATTTAGGTGCAATAGATCTATTAGGAGAAACTTAATATGAAATAATCCTACGGAAGTTTTCACAAGTGGGTGATCATCTACATTGTACAAGACAATTGTTTAAGTACAGACACACATCACTCAGATAAATGACTGTGTGCTTCTGCTGTTTACCAATAATTGGATCTGCTTCTACTGAAACCATACATTTTTGTTAAGCTTTTTTTATCTCTTGATAAATTGTAGTGTGTGAGGTACTGTATAAACATGTATACAGCTTCTCCTCTCTTTATCTCTTTTCTCTCTCCCCCTCTTTCTATTCTCTCCCTCATTTCTCTTAATCCAACCACGGTAGATTCCCCACCCTGAGTCTGGTCTGTTTGAGATTACTGTTTAAAGTTAGTTTTTTTGTATCATATTTCCTTTTGTCTCCAGGTGTTTATTTTGCAAACTGTTGTGTTTCTCTCTATTATAATGAAAGGGTTCTATATTTTTCTCTCAAGAGTCTTTTGAGAAAACATATTTAATGATCTGGCATTATACATGAAAACAACTAAATGGAACTGAATGTATTTTACACTGATCCGTCTCCTCATCTCACTCTCTCTTGTACTGAAAAATAAACAACAGTATATTTCTCTCAATGTCAAACTAAATTATTCAGTGTAATTCATGTCTCAGCCTAAAACCAGCAGTAACCTCTCATACAGCTAAGTAAAGCATGATGCCTTCACATACGTTCTCTGCACCCCAGTAATGCTGGTCAGTAACATCATGTGTTTCCAGTTATAGCACTTCCTCCCACTGAGAATCACAAGCTCCTCCATCCACTGTGTGCATCATTAAACTAACAGACTTTGCTCTTTCATTTGCTGTACCACTGCAGCAGTTTGACGGCCTTTTCAAAAATGCCAAATTTGATTTTACTGGGAGTAAAGTGTCAGCATGAGAGTCCAGCGTGTGTCGAGAGTCCCTGCAGCAGGGATGTGTGATGGGTTTACACCAGGCTTAGTGCTCCTGTCAAAACACTGTGGAGATCTCTGCAAACACTACACAACTACTCAAACGTTCACTCTGCTTAACGATATTATTAGCAGCTCTATGACTGTAATGACATTAGGCCTCAGGAACCTGAGCTTCCATTTGTGTATAATCATCTAGTGTTTGCATTGTTCACATTTCCTACTTCTTGTGCATGTACACGACAAGAATGAAAACAACAGCAGTGCATGTGTTTGCAAGTGTGTGCCAAAGTCTTATTAATGTTCAGTGTGCTGCATGCACACAGCTCAAGATACACAAGCTGATCATGTCAACACATTAAAGCACAGATTGTTTGACTTTCAGTGTCGCTGATGCATATAATCAAATCTGGGCTGATGTTTGTCAGTGTAACAGGCTGGATGGTTGTGTGTGTTTCGGACAACATTTTACAAACGTATGTTGAGCAGAAGCTAAATATTTCGTTTCAAGGTTTGTGTTGTGAAAGTTGTATCAGTCTGCAGACCTGTTCTATCGTGGCCTTCCCACTCCAACAACATCTGTAACACTAATTTTAGCATTTTAAGAGCTACAGGCGGTGTAGTGCATGGAACACACTCACTTCACAACACTTCCATCTCCTGTCACATGTGTTGTTTTTATTTTTTTGCCCCTGCGTGCTCTGTTCATCTCTCACAGAGTCTGATGCCTTCAGCTTGCTTGCTGGGGTTCTGGTAGGCCTTGTTCAGTATTTGTCTCCTCAAATCGCTTAATCCCTTCCCAAGCTCCGTCCACCCACACAACTCCATTCACGCAAGTGTTGGCCTCCTTCTCAAGTGAAAAGAATGTGTTACAGAATTGACCGTTGTGTAAGTATTATCTGTTTTAGCATGCAACGTGGAAGCAGTATTTGCATTTTAAAGAGCCAGAAATTATCCAGAGTACCCTTGAGCTTCCATTTCATTTGCTCTGAAACCATATTCATCATAAGTGCTCAACAAACTGTCATTTGTATTATTGCCTTTAATACGTTTTCACATTTTATGTGCACATGCTCACTGTCTGTCAGTAAGAAATCCTGTCAGCGTGTGCAATGAATGGATTCACAATTCTCCAGTGAGGTTACAAAACCATTTACGAAACCATCTGTTCATTAGGTTTGATGAAATTATATTGGAAAATGCGTTTGTTGTTTTCATTCTCCAATGTTTTGTTTGTATTATTTATTGTTTCTGTTTTTTTGTATGTGTTTTATGTTCAATTTAAGTAGTCACACTAGTAGTTTAGCACACTAACCTGGTATTCTTGGTGCAGGTGTGTTTGGTGCTGAATATCAAGCAGGGAAGATAAATGCACCCGGATGTAAGATGAGCATCCTGAGGCCCAGTCTGGCTTCCTGTTGGATTCGTCTGAGAAGCCTCCTTCTTTCTTCTGCTCTCCCCTTGCAAATATACAAAAGCATATTTGCCAGCATTAATCAGTATATTTGCCAAACTTTTGCAGGTTACAGTCGGTCTGGTAGATATCTGCATTTATACCTGAATTAACGTGGACCAAGTGGAAATAATTTAAATATGTTTGCTTTTAATTTAGTATCTTCTTAGCATTTCTTCTACCACCAAGCTCCCTTGACATCTTCGTCCGTGTCTTCTACATGTGTGGCACCTCCTTTCCACCTGAGATATTTGTTTACTTTTTGTTTTAGTTCTTTCAATTTCACGTCTGTCGCATAAGAAACAAAGAACACCCACTCGCTTTCACTGAACACGCCAGAGTATCTCTAGCAGGAGAATTTCCGCAGGCTCTCTCTAGGACATTAGCATTTTTACATACCAGAGAATGTCAGGAGATTATCCAGAGTTCAGTGCATGTCTGAAAGCAGCTTTAGTGATTCAATCGAACCGTTAACATTTTCTGATCCAATCAGCACTCTGTGTCCTCTAAACCATTACAAATCATATAAACGTGATTTATGATGCGACGATGCTATGGCTGGGAATTTGTTTGATTTAAGCGTAAAAATTATAGACACAGTCAGTAAAGAATCTTGGTTTGGTTTAAAATTAAATATTTGTGATTGGTAGAGGACCTTGATCAGCATAATCACAAACAAAATTTTAATTTGAAGAACTATTGTCAGAAGATGGAAAACAAACAGCATTCTCCCATTTTAGAGTCAAGTCAATCAAATGTACCGGCACACATATACCCAGTGTACACAAATGGCCATGTGGAGGTTTTTTATGGTATTAAGATTAAGATATGATAAAGATAGTTTGGAGTATTATTTTCCAGAGACAGAGTTAAAACATTGTCTTGGCAAATCTCATTTTCATTTTAATATCAAAACTTATTAACAAGAACTTATAACCCTGGTCTCCAGATGGAAACACTGTGCTCTGAGCTGACAGACGTAGGCCAATACACCAGGCTGTTAATAGTGTTCAGGGGCTGCTAGGAGTAACTGCCTCCAGCATCAGGGGAAGCAATGGAGATCTGATTCCACCAGGCTGCTGTGGAGCTGGGCAGGCACTCATACTGGGAGTGTGTGCGTGGGTTGTTGAGTAGGTGGTAGGTGAATCGAGAGAGTAGGCGGGAGGTTGGGGTAGCAGTGCTTTGAGCACTGCTTGTGTGTGCACAAATATGGCCCACAGTTATCACTGCTGTATTCAGTAAAGGGGAAGTTGGAATACTGCTCATCTCATGCAAAGAATTTCAAGAGTGAATAACAGAAAAAAAATCTTCCACCACAGATACCCAAGCTGTTAAAACACTGTGGATACACATTTGATACTGTGAATATCATTGGGCAGCTGTTGTCATTTAGTCCATTAACACTTCCAGACTTCGTTGTGACTAGTAATATCTCAATACAGCAGCCAAGGAGTTGTCATCAGTTTTGGTTTGGGACACTAATTTGACAACAGAAACAGTAAGTGCTTCATTTGTAGTGTGTGTGTAATGCAGGTGAACAAAATCTGAGGTGACAGAGACGAGATTAGTTCACATAAAAAGGAAAATTCACTTATTATCTACTCACCACTATTCCGATGGAGGGTTGGGTGAGGTGTTTGAGTCCACAAAACACTTCTGGACTTTCAGGAGTAAACAGAGTTTCAGCCAAAGTGACGTGTGCGTCTATACTGCTTGTGTGATGTCATCCAAGTGTCCGCAAGCTCCGACATTCATATTCGACTAGAAATGAGGTGATTAACACTGTGTTTTAAGCCAAAAAGTCCACCGGAAGTGGCTAAGCTATCAGACGTCTCCACAGGAGCTCTCACCTTGGGGGAGTGTGGGCTGTGTTGAGTGCGCCTGTGTGTATGAACACGGTGAAAATGACCTTGTTTTCGAGTCGAATATGAACGTCAGGGCTTCTGGACACTTTGATGACACCACACAAGCAGTATGGAGGCATGTCGTACCTTTTCTGTTGTTTTTTTACTTCTGAAGAAGCGGTCACAGTAGACTTTTGGATTATTTTGGATTTGGCTGCAAAGCTGTCTACCCCTGAGACTCCGGAAGTGTTTTGTGGACTGTTGTTCTTTGTTTAGCTTTGTAAAGGCTCAGCCACAACAGAAAGAGGCACTGTGAAATTAATGCTCACAAAATATTGGGTAGCTAGATATGAAGGAGTTCTTCAGGCTGTTAATTGGCTGATAGAAACCAGTAAGGTAGCAATAAGTAGGCCTAATCATTATAGATCTCCAAGCTGGCTCTAGATTAAACAGTTCATTACAGACCAACAGGTTATTGTCGACCAACAGTCAGCAAAATTAGCCTTAATGCAGCAAGTGATACTCAAACCGAAATTCTTATATAAAAGTGGATTATGCAACTCAATTTTGCCTTTTGGACGTGGATCCAGTGCCTCAAATTTCAACACTGTCAGTTGAGGATTTGATGCTGTTGTGAATGCGTCTGTGCTGAGAACCTTCTTCTGTGTGAGAAAAGCAGAACACAACCCGTCGCCAATTCTCCGTATTTTACCCTTAGTTCAAGTCTGAAAACGGCTAAAGAGTAAAAAATCTTAAGGATTTAAATCCCATTTTGTCAGTTATTACCATGGATTCATAGCTTGACTATGTCAAAAATACGAGGATCGGTTTACAGTCAATATTACAGGTAATAGCCTCATAACCCTGTGTCTGAGTCTGTCCAGCTGCAATGATACAATTGTGCGCCTGAGCCAGCCAGAGCTGAGGGAACGCTTCACAACATAAAACATTTTACTCTGTCATAATACAGATGAGCTGTTTTCTATGTATCATGGAGAATACATGTATTGTGAGCAGACACCAAATATTGTTCAGATTCCCAGGGTGACCCTTTGGAGGCGCTGTATATATCAGTATTTTGTGTGATGTGAGTGTTGTTGAACCTCCTGTAATGTACTCTGTTATAAAGACAAAGACAAACCACAAGAAGAAGTATTGATCATTTTGTCTGGGAGGTTTCTGACATGCAGTAGCTAGCTTTGCTGCCGTCATTTACTCACACTGTTGGTGAACTGTTCGGTAATGTTCCTCGCGGCTTCACTCAGACTTTACAGCACATTTATGGAGAGAGACGCTCAGAGAGAGACAACAATGATAAGTGTTGTTTTGTTGTTTCACAAGCTGCAGCATTGGTGGATTGAACAGATTTTACAATTGAGGCCTGGATTAATAACCATTTGTGAGAATGGCCTCTGCGTCTTACACTGAATCAATATCTTCATTTAAAATTATTAAAGAAGTCTGCTGCCTGTTTGACATCCCCCAGTGCGAAGGCATTTATGTTAAGTTGGACCTTTCATTCAGTTGTTGGACAAGATGGTACTTAACATGATTGAAAATTGAAAAAAATATAGTTAGAGAGAGATTGGTGGTCAGCCTATTGCTGTGGTTGCCCATGGTTTTTTAAACATTATTTTCACTAACTGCTTCATTGATTTACGAAGAATCTCAGCAAAACAAAATTGGCACTTTCAATGTGTTTCCTAGTTTGTTCAGCTGATTTAATTTGTTTGTGCATAAAATGTAAAAGATCTATCTTTCTCTCTCTCGCTGTCATACCATTCACAGTATGTTTAAAGTGATAATACAATGTCTGACCCTGTAGAAATGCCATCATCACGCTTATGAAACCAATATTAAAATTTTTCATCAGATGTTATTTCGTTATGTTACATATTTATAAAATACAAACTAATCATATGATAAATTCTTGATTTGTTATAACAGGAAATTCGTGTTTGGATGAAGCATGGGGCTCATTTACATGGATCTGATTTCCAGCATTTATTGAGCACAGTGGATGATATTGTGATAAGGTTTCATGTTATAATGTGATCGGTTTGTATGTTGTAATTATGTGAAAATATTGGTTTCATATCTGCAGCAAGCTCCCTGGTCAGGTTGGATATTCAGGTCAGGTGTGAATGGTATGACATTTTAGTGATACTGATCTATTTTTCTTTTCTGGTGCGGCAGCTATTAACTTCTGTGGGATATGAAGTCTACCCACCCAACTGAACACCATTTTTTTTAATAGTTTATGATCGTGATTTTTCCGGTTGTTTCCCACTCCTTTGGATTCATGTCAACTCTGTCTATTTAAATATTCTGCTAAATTAAAAAAGCCAACAACCTTCTCACCCAAAGATAAATATGCTGCTAAAGAGTCTGAAACAACTTTGCATTCCTGGCTATTTCCCCCCAGGTCCCTGCGTCACAATGTGACATGGCATGTGACTGGAGAAGTTGGCTCCAACTGGTACAGCACAACCAGTGCTATTCAGCTCTGTTTACAGAAGGCAGGAACTGCTGGGTAAAGGGCGTGGCACTTGTGACACTTTAGGGGTTGACCAATCACCAAAGATGGCCAGCTGACCAATCAGAGAAGACTGTGCTCAGGGTTATGTTACCTTACAGCCTTACACTAACCCTAACCTTGACTAATATGTGTATTTTCAACATTGCATGTAAACCTTTTCCAGCAGAGACCCTTCTAATCGGCCCAAATATTGGAAGTTTATTGTGCATATGGGTTATGACACATGCACACATTTGTCTCTATAAAGTTGTGAGGACCTTGACATAATGAATTCCCGAGCCTAACCCTTAACCCTAACCCTAACCCTAACCATCACAACTAAATACTTAACCCTAACCAACTTAAACCTAAACCAGGTATTAAGCCTCAAATAAAAAATCTCCTTACAATGATGGTAATGAACCAAAATTGGCCCTCATAACCACACACACACACACACACACACACACACACACACGCACACACACGCGCACACACGCACACACACACACGCACGCACACACGCACACACGCACACACGCACACACGCACACACGCACACACACACACACACACACACACACACACACACACACACACACACACACACACACACACACACACGGTATTTCTCTTCTCATCCTGACAGCATCATGCAGTCACAGACTATGGAGGGTGAAAAAGGTCAGGGAAGACAAGAAGCACACACACAGTGATTTTACTTAATGTCCCAAATGTGTGTATGTACGTACATCTGTATGTGATTAGTAACTCTGCCATGCACGTGCACGTATGTGTGCATGTGTCACTCCTAAAACACAGGCGGGTGTTCACATTCTTTGACTGGATGTGTGCATGCACATGTGTGGGCGTGCATGCAACTCAACGGTCAGACAGAACCAAGGACACTGTCTGTTTATTTAAACATCAACCACATTAACAGTACGAACCATTATTGTTCTTTTTTCTGTTTACATTTCTATCATCCTAACCAATGTCACCTCATACATATACATAAACGTAAACAGGGTTTTTACTGTTATGTATTGGAAGGATAAAATGGTGAAACAATATATTTGCTGAACAAAATCTTGTAACAAAGTGAGAACATTATCCCTAAAGACTAAACGTCTCCCTCACAAAAAAAATATGAATATCAAGTAATAACCAACTGTCTTACGTCTGCAGAGGTCTGTGGGATTATACCACAGCCTGGTGTGGTTTTCAAGCCATTTAATGAAAACACACTGAACAGTCGTACGGAACAGGACTGCACTATGGCACTGCCTTTGGATGCTGCAGGGATTTAAACAACTGAATAACAAGCCTTACATACAATGTTAACACACTGTAAACTGCTACCGTGTGCTAAATGATTACTTCTTACATGATTTATATTGTCAGTAAACATTTTCATATGGAGTCAGTCTCAACTGCTATTTTCAAGTCTTCTTCAAAACATCTTTGTTCGGATCAACAACAGCATTTAATGTGTAATCCTGTCGACAAACCTCCTTGGACGAGGTTATTGGCCCTACTGTTTTCAGTCTCAATAAAATTGATACCCAGATAAAACACATGGCAAAACCTCCATCAATGTGATCTTGTATGATTAAAATTTTGTGCACGTTGCTGCTGTTAAAATCCATACCAGATATTTGTCAGATGTTTTATCCAACAACAGATGCACTAAAGTGATGTATTAAATAATATACTCTGCATATTACAATCCATTTAGTAACTTTGTGAACAAGTGGAAATGACATTTGACTCAGTAACAAGTAAATAAATGATTCTCCTCGAACAGCACTCTGATGTTACGTATAATGAGGTGTATGAACAGCAATATTTAAGCTACTCATTACTCTAAATCTCAGCTACATCTGACATGGGGACAGAGGGTGTCAAAGACCAGGAAGTGGTAGACTGAGCTGTAATAAGACAGTAGGAATAAGGAAACAATGTACAGCACACTTCATGAACCTGAACAGTGTTATTTTCTACATTGGCTATAATTGCCCTATACAACCATTGTATATATGGCTGTGTGTACACTCACTGCTAATGGATAAATCCCCACTGTCACATAATATGTATACCAGAATATGAACCCAACTGTAGGATGGTTAAAACACAAAACAAGTTGATTTCGTTGAGTTGTATTTGTCTCAGGAGGCTGCATATTTTGGGTTCAAATTGTCTCAAAGATGTTCAAAGTACAGGGTCTGAGCCACATATCACTTCCCCTGTTACTCGGTCAGAAGAATGACACACCTTTCCCACATTCCTCAGCTGTATTGTATTGCACCATTTAAAGGGCACTGAAGTCATTTAGTGATGCACATCTGTAACAACAGGGAACAGACAGGAGACAGATTTGAAATAAGAGTTAGTTGGAATAGAGAAAGTAAAGAATAACTTGTAAAAATAAAGGATCATTCAGTTCTCATAATGCAACTAATAGCCTCTTTTGTTTGAGTATCCCTGTCAGATGACTCCTCACATCTCAACACCCAATGTGTGTAATACTTTCTTTTGGAAGATGCATTATCTCAAAACTTAAGCTGAAAGAATCCTGATAACATTACTATGACATTACCGTTATTGATTTTTTTCAAAGGCTTAATAAGTGCGTGTATGTAATGTATGTAAAATGAGTGAAATTCCCCTTTATAAGCTGACTAAATTATTTTCAAAGAAAGGTCACATTGTCATCATGTAGCATGTGACCTTTTCCCCATGACAGACACTAAGGCTACATCCATGCTACCACGTTTTTGTTTGAAGAAGGCGTTTTCAAACTAAATTGATCTCTGTATCAGTTTTAATCCCAATCCCTATTTAAACATCTGAAAACGTATACTATGTGATCTCAGCAGATTGCTTATGCTTATCTCTTACGCAGGTAAACAATTGTATGATTGTTAAATGCAGAATTTAAGTGCTTAACAGTTGTTGGCAAAGAAAATAGGGTCACAGTGTAATTGATTATCGATGTTATATTCTACACTGGTATCCGAGACCAATGGCAGTTGTTTGCTTCTGGAAGTGTTTATGTGATAGGAGCCTGACCCAATAGGAAAGTGGTTGTGAGTGTCTCCGTCATCGTTTCTTAAGGCTGGACTTTTCAAACTAAAACAGGCCCAGCAGAGTTAATGGGTTTTCAACTGAAAATGTAGAAATGTGTATGTAGCTTTAGATGTGCTGTACACTGCTGGAAAATATAACATGACCAATGGCCGCTTTCCATTTAGCAATGCTGGTAATTTTTGGCCCTGGAGATGTCAATAATGGCTCACTGGTATGGCTTACCACCATACAACCAGTCATTACCATCATTTGAGTTTCTAACACCTGAGCTTCTCGTGCCCCAACAAGTCTACATGTCTGCTCTGAAAAGAGGCATCAACATCCAGGTGAATCATCTGTCTAATGAGACCTCTGCTCAGATTAAAGATTGGTTGAACTATCTAGGAATTTGCTGAGGTTAGCAAAACTAAAACAACAGACTTTCATTGATGATGGTGTAATCTGCCAGGCCCCAACATGTGCGACAAAACTAAATGGAGACTGAGAGAAATGTCCGTCGAGCACAGTCTAATCCATCACAAGTTTTAACTTGTGATGGATTTGTCAACACAAACTAGATTTACTTTATCTGGTAGGGAGCATTGTTTTTTGAGACTTTAACCAAAAAATATTTTGTCCAGTACTCTGTTTTTGTCCTGTGTTTTCCCTGCTCAATGGAAACTAATAATTCATGATTAACTTATGTCAAGAGCCAAGAGGGGTAGATACACTGCACTCATGCATACTGTAGGTGTTTGTTTGCTCTCTAATTCTAATCAGAGAGTTATATACTTTTATATATGATGCTATATGAACATAGCATCATACCAAGGTTGTGTAAAACAATAGCTACACCCAATACCATAAAGATGTAGGGTCACAGCAGGCATACTCAGTCTTTTTTGATTGGAACAGTTTTTTGGGGCGACAGTTACTTGAATTGCATACTCAAATTCTAACTGCACCTACATAATTGAATGTTTTAAACAATGTATGACCTGAATGTAAAGTCACGAGGAATGGTTAGAAACAAATCATCATGGGGTACAATGAATGAATGAATAATAGCATGACGTTTTCATCATAAATATCATTCTCTCAAATGGACTGGCCTTTCCTCTGAAATAAAAATAATGTTTTATGTCCAAACTCTTATTTTACATTTCCTCCACAGCTGGAATAATTGGATATCTACAGGGATTTTAATATAATTGTTGTTGCTTAATCTTGTCATTAGGACACTCTTTGTCTTAAAATAGTACTTCATACTGTCATTTTCTGCCCACCAGGGGCAGCTTGACTTTTTTAATTTGATCATCTTTAGGAAATTATTCACAAATGTACATTTAAATCTACAAACATACACATTAATAAGCACTGCTGCAGCATCAACAAGTCCTCATTGTCTTATTCTCTGTTAAATGGTACAGCTGTGGAAGTTTGAGCCTATTAAGATGAAAGCTCAGAAAGTATTTTGCCTCTAGCATATACTCTACCAATCAGCACCTCGGATTCCCAGGCTATCAAGCACAACAGAACCTTTTGTCCCAGCGGACACAGACTCACCACTGGTCTTGATTACACCGAGATAAGCATTTTGTAGCTACTTCAAAACTCCCTCCTTAGGATGTAACCTCACTGTGGCTCTTCTCTGTGTCTGCTGCAACAAAAAAATGCCCCAGAAATATATATAGTTCTGTCGGTATTTCATTAACTAACCAACAACTGACATCAACATTTAACATAACAGATAAATTGTTCAGTACACAATTCTGTATTCGATCAAAGCTCAGTCAAACCACCTCTCAGCTCACTTGACTTCTTCCCCTTTTTTGCTTACTCACTTCAATCTTAATTAACCAAGATGAATGCTGAAGATGAATGATGAATACAGATGAATTGCTGAAAATATATAAAGTTATATAAAAGTATACTTATATACGAAAGTTTTGTGAGACCCACATGACAGAAGCATTTCATAGAGCTGTGGCAAATTGAGATGACAATACAAGTAAATAGTGTGTAATATTCTCCAATTCTGAAAGATTCCTACTTGTTTAACCATATTTAATCTTATGCCACATTGTACTTAATACATGTTTAAATAAATGTTTTTTAATGGAACCACATCACATTCATACATGTGTGAAGACATTGCACCATATTTTACTCATGCTGTCCATCTCAATACCTTTGTAACTAACTGATGATGATATTTTTCATTACTATATAACTTCTGCCGTTTACTACATGTCGAGGGTCTGTACCAAGACCTTTGTTGCTAACTGGGCGGCTGTGGCTGAGGGGTAGAGTGGTCGTCCTCCAACCTGAGGAGTTGGCAGTTCGATCCCCAGTCTGACCCATCTGCAAGGAAGTGTCCTTGGGTAAGATTTATCCCCCCATAGATTAACAAAGTGCTGCGAATAGATGCACTGTGTGAATGGATGAATGTAAAACTGTACTGTAAAGGGCTTTGAGCGGTCATCAAGACTAGAAAAGTGCTATATAAATACAAAACCATTTACCAAAAGTAACTTTCATATGCCACCCAAAAGCCATACCAAATGAGACCAATAACAGCCAATGCTGTTCACTAGTTCATTGGTGATACGATTTAAATTACCTCTTTTTAACTCAACTAATTACAAAGTTTAACTAAAGAAAACTAGGTAAACTAAAGGAACTAAACATATTAAGTCTTGAAATAAGGTAACAGGAAAAATGTGAAGCAGCAGAATGCAAGTAAATGATATTTGAGAGAACAAGAGTTAAACCCCCACAAAGGTTTAGACATCGGTTGGCATACTAGTAACCAGTCCCTCAAGACAAGCCATTTATAACACAAGACAAAGTGGGTTGAGGTAGGAAATGATCACAGTGATAGCCATGTGATGATGGCTTGGCTAGGTAAGTAACTACCAGTAGATTTTAGCAGGTGTTAGTTGCCACCAGTGGATGTTAGGGATATTACTGTGCACCTTAGCACCATCAACCATTTTGACCTTGTGGTAAACGATACAGGCCGAACTTGAAGGTATGCTAAGGCTAAAGGTAAATCTCACTGGCTAGTGGCTTGTATGGCAGCACATTGAAAACCATGTGGTCGCTCAGTAGATCAGACATCATTACCTCTATGCCTTTTTTAACTAAATGCTTTCCTTTTTTGAACATAGGACACGATCGATAATATCTAATTTACTGTACATGCTAGGTGCATGTCTATAGCCATTGGCTGCAGAGTTCCGCAGTGTGTGATGTTTCTTTATGGTCTATGGCAGTACTTGTCCATAAATCCCCAGGACTTTGAGCAACCTGATGGTGGATGTTGCAAGGAAACCCCTGCAGCCAACCTCCACAGGTGGTTGGCTGCAGGAATGTGACAAATAATTTACTTGTTGCATTCAATACCAAACCTTATCAAACCTTAAATATACATATATTTAGATTGGATTCAGACATCTAATCACTTATATAATTTACTTACAAGATTACAGAAAAACAAATATGGGAGGCCGTGTGTGTGTTCTCGATGGAACAACCTTGTGGGCTTGTGTGTTGGGGGTTGGATTTATGACGTAAGACTACCATTTCATGTTCCTTCAATAAAGTTAATTAACAAGTTGTAATGTCTAAGTCTTAGCTTGAGGTGATGAGAAAATGTGTTATTGTTCAGAGGGAATTGTGGGATATGATGTTTGTTGTATGGACTCTACAAAGATAGGGAAATGGAATTTACTTGCACCACAGACTACAGCTACCAGGTAGAACAGCAATGTGTCATCAATTAATGTCATCAAGTACTTGCTTGTGTGGAGACATTTCACACAGGCAAGTACACAAATTGTCATATCACAGTCCACTCACACATGCACACACACAAAACTGTATCAAAACAGCAGTAAATTGATTGTTCACGCTGTTTTTTTTACGGTAGCATATGTAACGTACATATCGCAGAGTGCAACCCTGACTATATTGCATTTGCACTACTTAATATCTAATTGCTGTGTTTAATTGTTCTTATATATGTAATGGGTGCAGTAGAGTCTGAGGATTCAATCGCACAACTCGGAGACAGAGGTGAGTGCAACGAAAAGCTTTACTGTTTGTTATTGGTACAGTAGTAGGCAGTCCAAACACGAGTGCAATAATCCACAGGGAAACAGGCAGTGACAGGGTTAGTAGAGAGCACGGTCCAAGGTCGGTCAACAGGCAGGCAGTCCAAGATAGAGCAAAGTATCCGGAAAGGGAAAGGCAAAAACGTAATCCGTTATACAAAGCAGAGGTCGGCAACAGGAGGGCTATCAGAAGTAATTGCTGGGACGCTAGACACATGGAACTAAGACGAACTGGCAACGAGACGACAGGGACACGCAGACTATATACACAAGGTAATACGAAACAGGTGAAAACAATCAAGGCGGGGCCGATAATCAACACAGCAGAAGAACACACCCAAGGGGAGGGAATGAGGAGTCTGAAATGAGAGGAGAGGTGAGTAAACAATAACAACACAGAACAGAAGAAATAAACGATAAATATTAGGCCAACATAACCTCAAAAATCCGGACTGGACGTAACAGTATAGTTCTATTTTAATCTATAGTTTTTCAACCATAATTTATTCTATACTTGGACTGTTGTATGATGTTGATTTACACTCAGGGGTCAATCCAGGTGGAATTATGGATGTCTATATATTACTTGTAATCCTCCAATGACTTGCATTCCTGTACATATACTTTACATTCCAGATTCCACTGGAGACAAGGAGAGGAACCAAGTTATTGGCCATCCACTCTGCTGATACCTGCTAGGTTATCAGATGGTGGCCTGACCCACATGGAGAGAACAGGCCCAGCATTGAGTTCTGGCCAGCCCTGCTGCCGCAGTGCCTTCCTGGGAGAGCTGAGAGGCCAGGAGCCTCGCCTCATCTTGGACCTCTGCCAAGCAGCCAATCAATGAAGCCTGGAGTCAATGGAATCAAGAATCACAGCTCCTTTTTTTCTGTCCACCCATCTGTCTCTTTGCAAAGTAGGGATATGCAACACCCCTCTTGGAAATTATTCACCATTGTTCCCACATTTCACCATGTGTTTTCAAGAAGGCCCTGGTTTTTTTTTTTGGTCCTGTCTCCACCAAAAAAAATACCACAAATTTGATCTGACTTTGTTTTCCCCCATTTTTTGCCGCACAGGCTTTCTGGTGTGTCTTCTGAGGGGAGAGAGAGAGATGCTGAACCAAATACACAAAGAGTAAAGATACACACTCACTTTAATAGGAGCACCTGTTTATTATTATTCATGCAATTTGGCAAATCATGTGGCACTGGTACAGTGTCTACAATCCTGCATAGGAATACGCTCCCATTTCTTTCTCAACAAAAGCCCAGCCCTGAGCAGAAAACTTGCTCCAACACAAACTCCATATGAGCACAGAGAAAAAAACGTTTTTTTTACTGAAGTTCATCTGGTCAAAAGGGAATGGGACTGACATTGGGGGAGGAGTATGGATCAGTGGGCCTTGATTTGGTTTTGGTAAATGGATTTAAATGTGTGATGTGTGGATTTAAATGGTTTTGTGTGATGAAAACCTGTTCCAGCACTGGAAAGTAAAATACAGTTAATAATCAAACCTTAATCACATTGTTGAATGGTTAATGGTCTGTAGTTTTAGTCTTGACGACCACTCACAGCTCTTTACAGTATGGTTCTGCCTTTCACAAACACATTACAGCGCAGATGTGCAGCCCTTTCTCTACTACACATCACACAACACTCACATCACATATATTGGGCAATTATGGGTTCAGCATCCTGTCGAGAGACGCTTAAGCACATGGAATTGGGGAGTAGGGATCAAACCAAAATGATTCTAGTCAATCATAGTCTTGTGTAGGTCATTTCACTGTTTTTGCTGATGTCCAGGATTATTACTTGCACCTACCTGTAGTACGTGCATTCACACAAGCAAAAGGATGCTGACTGTAGTCCACATTACCATAGGTGTCATAAATAAAAAGGGTTTTCTAAATGTTGGCCTATAACATTTAATGAAGAACCACTAGACTGGAATGCTGTGATCTATGTGCACATGCTACCAGTGAACTGATAAAGTAATTTACTAAACAGAAAGTCAGTTAACCAACTAAGTTTATATTATCACTTGATCACTTTATAAAATACAAAAATATGATGCAATGTTTCTGAATGAACACATGCGTGCGCGTTTATATAACCCATCTTTACAGTGCTGTTTGTTATTTGCTCATTGCTCACTTGTTGGTTTGACTGATTTGTTGAATCGAAATGCATTTAAGTCATTAAGACATTGTACACAAATATTTGATTTTGTCCATTTTCCATTAAAAAGACCATGTCCACTATCCCTTTACACTCCCCCCAAGCAGGTAGGATTGTACGACCATTTGACCCCGCATATATTTTTCCCATATATGCGGGGCATACACACACACACACACACACACACACACACACACACACACACACACACACACACACACACACACACACACACACACACACACACACACACACACACACACACACACTAAAACTCCAAAGCAGTTTAAACAGTCAGCTTCCCATTAAAAGAAAAGAAAACAATTTCAGCAGCAGCAAAACATGGCCGAACATTAGGAGCTTGTTTCAATGCAGGTCTGGCTGCGTCTGAGTTAAGGGTGGAGACCTCTTCATGCTCGGCACTCGAGGGTGTACAAAGTTAGTCCAGGAGGAAGTCTAGTTAACGTTTTTTTCTGAGCAAAAGAATTTGGAGCTGTCAGAGTGTGGTTTGAAAAAGGTGTAAAATATTTGGAGGCACAACTCACAAATCATAGACACATTTTTGTAGGTTGACATCTTCACAACTTTGAGAGTCACTTTTGACTGATACAATTGGATTATTATTGAACCATGTTCATACCATTAGTGCAATCTTCAACTGGATTTTCCATCTGTCTGTCCTCCTGAAAGAGTGTGTTCATTATAATGGCACTTCTCTCAGCATGACCAAATTACAAACAAAAAAAACCCTCTGCCATGCAGTGACAGGGAAGAGAAGAGAAACAAGTCTTTCCAGAAACTGGAAACATTTACTCAGAACTTCCATGGAACGCTGTGCTCTGACTGTAACACAGATCAGATCCTGCAGCTGAACTCTACTCCCTCAATGACTTCCTTTAAATATACAGTACATCTGTGTGGAACTGACCAAGTTTTTTTGCAGTGTCGCAATCATTGATGCTGTTTGGCTTTTGCTATTTAGAGATGCCAGTGTTCTTTGGTTGGTGGGTCCACCACTTTGACCATTCAAATGACTTTGATGATTCCCTGACTTTTTCTTCCAAAGCTCCTCAATGGAATGCTGTGGAATTTGCTTCAGATATCTAATGAGCCAAGTAAATGAATCCTTGGGGATTTTCCAGACTTATATATATTTTATTGATGCTGTTTTTCTCCAGCACCACCAGTAGATTAACAGTCATGCCACATTGTATAGTGCACACATGATGGGTTTTCATTAACACTGATGTTGCCGGATTTGTGATGCAGATGATAGCATGAGAAGCATATCCCAAATTTAGGTGGATTAAAGATAACCATTATTGATATTCCCATCATCCTGAACCTTACTTTGAGTCACACTATTAAACCAGATTCTAACAAATGGAGCATGCAAAATTGTCCAATACACGTAAACAAGTTATTGTTATTATTCAAATATGTCTAGCATCTAACACGTATGAGGTGCAACTAGTGAAAACGTGACGGTAAGTCATCTTTGTACAGCAATTTAAAATGTCGCAAAAGAGGCAGTACAGCTGACTGTATGTTACCTCTATCACACACTAATGGAGGAAGACTATACTCAGCATGTTACAGAAACCTCTGAGCTCCTCTGGATCTCGCCCACTGGTGCCATTCTCCAGTCCATTAGGATCTGATTTCCGCTATGGAAACATAACTCAGAGCCCATTCCCTGTCTCCACGTCTGTAATGTACCATCACTGCCAGCTTGCCTGGAGCGATCATCCATCCTTTCATGCATCCACCCCGCCATCCCTTCATCTCTGTATGCAGCTGGGCAGGCAGCCCCACCCAGAGCGAGCCAGAAACCATGATCTAATGTTTGTATAGGAACGCCTGGAGCTTTCTGGCTGAGGAAGGGGGATTTGATTGTTGCAGTTTTTGAAGTCACTTACTTTTGTATGTGTATGATGTACAGTGGCTCTATAAGAATATATTTCCAATAAAAAAAATGTTTTTCTAAGTTATATAGACATTTTTGCACTAAAGCTGCCAGAAGCTGAATTTTATTGATGATATTTTCTTTAATGCTGCAGCCAGTGGAATATGATACTTGATGACTTTAGTGACCCTTTGAGTCTTTTAATGGTTTTATTTCCTCTTAGCTTTTGCCTAGACACGTTGCCTCCTTCAGTCCACACCACAGACAAAGCTGTTTATGAGAAACAGCAGTTTATTACATTTGTTTTAAGCTGGCCACCCCGGACTAATCTTTAGTAGTATGTAAACACAATCCCAGCCTTAAAATTTATTGAAAACATATGGATGACCATTTCATAAGTTGTGTCAAAAACCATCATCACTCATTCACTTATTACTATGTAGACGCTTGATAGGTCATGCTAGTGAGCAGTACATTGAGATTGTTTTGGTGTAGTTTTGCAAAATTGTAATGTTCAGATCTATGCGATGCGATGGATTCTCATTGTGGCATTGTCACATTACTGTCTTTTTAGTTTTATAATGCATTTATTTTACAGTCAGAATTAGATGCTTAAGAAAAATTGCAGATGGTAAATGTAGCGCATTTTGTAGTAAATAAGGTGAGTATTTTTTCTGCATTCATTTTATTATGCATTTACCATACTGTTCATTTAATGGTGTTTTGACTTGACTTAATAAAGTAATGTCGAGACATTACAAAAAAAATGTATAAACCCAAAAGTTCCCAGTTCTTTCCTTCTTTGCCAAACCAGAGGAGCCTTTGTGCTATTTTTTTAGATCATAAGTAGTAGAATTTAAGGTAAACGACAGATGAGGCTCCTCAGTGTAATGTGCAGTATGAAACAAATATTTAAGAGGAGTCACTTCATCAGGAAACCAATGCTGGCTTTAAAACTGTGTTATATCCATCATACCAGTATTAGATGAAATAACTGAGATCAGATCAGGTTTTCAATCGGAAGCTGGAATCAGCAGGAGCCATTCAACTGTCTCACTTCAGCAATCACATGCCAGATTTGAACATAAGATGCTGAAAATTAAAAAACGCATCTCAAAGGGGAAGTTGCCTAAAAGAAAGGTATCTAAGAAAATATTTTTCTCTGTGCTCCATTCATACGTGTAGGCCACAACATTGTGCTGAGCCAGGGGGAGATGAGATGGAGCGTTTTATTTTCTCCTTCCCGGTCTGTCACTGTTTATACACCGGCCTTGTGTATTCATCTGCCAGAGGAGTTGGCAAGGAAGAGGGAAGGGGTTTCCCGCTGGCCTGCCGACTGACCAGCAAGCAATCTGAGGTGAGGTGGCAGAGGGAAGAGGCAGGGGGCAGGGACTGATTAGGCTCTGCAGAAGTGGAAATTAGTGCTTCTCTCTGGAACATTTGGCTGCTGATTGAGTACAAACCTAAAATCGTCATCAATTTCAACACTCGGGGAGCTAATTTTTCCCCTCTTTGTGATTCCAGTATGTCCACATGGTTTTATACTGTACAGTAGTATCCTTGAAACCAATTAGTGACCTGCCACATCTAAGGTTTGGTTACCTCTAAAGCCACTTGTTTAGGGTTGGAAAGATGGGAATCTATCAGTCATAATTTTAGAATGTCATTTGTTATGGTTACAAAATGATGAAATGGTGCTGCGGAAAGATCGTGGTTATGCTTCTAAAAAAATACTAAAAAAGATCCCTATTTAAAAATAAGAAGAAATTGTGATAATGGCTTAATAAGGGAAATACTGTGACCGTGTCAGAAAAAACTAATAGGAAACTTCTTTGTTTCCTTAGGGAAAATAATGATAATGGCTAAAAATGGAAAGATCGTTATCATGATTTACAAATCTCGGTTAAGGACGGGTAAATATGGCCCAATTGTTTAAAGTTTCATAGAAAAAAGAATGCTTTTTAAAGTTTTTGTAGATTAGGACAGGGAAAGGTAATACTCATGGTTTGAAGGGGAAGGAGAAGACAACTATCATAAGTTTGGAGACCAATGATGGGCCTTTTTTTTTATTTTTATGAAAAATATGTTTTGCATTGTCTTTGTGTTTTCATGCCATGCTTTGCCAATATTAGTAATTGTGGATTTTCCACATAACACCATGCACTAGTCAGCCAATGACTAAATATGAGAGGAGAAGGAAGGAGGCAAAAACAAAGAGCTGGGATGTGGCTATGGGCTGAGGAGGTTGAGGAACAGGAGGAGGAGGAGAGCAGTGTGTTGTGGTGCATTGTGGGCCGGCGGCACCAGCTGCCCTGCCGCTGTGCTGCTTGGCTCACCCAGCGTCTGGCAGGCAGCCAATCACAGCGTAGGGAAGCAGTGCCACTTCAGTTCAGTGTGTCAGAGCGAACAGCGGAGGGGAGAGGGGAGGATAGGTGGAAGGGGATAGGGCAATGTCAGGACAACCAGAGGAGGGAGCAAGGAGAGATGAACGAGGGAGGGATGGAAAGCAGATGGGGAGAGAGGGATGTGAGGGGGAGATGGAAGAGGGAAGAGGGCGGAGGAGAAAAAAGGGGGGGGGGGGCAGACAGTGCTGCATCCATACCTGCAGATTCCAGCACATAGCCTGCAAAATGTATATAGCTTCCAGCACTTCAGTGGAGACTGTCCCTCTGCGTTTGCTTTATGTAGAATACAAAAAAAATAATTTCCCCAGTGCTAACGTCCAGGACTAGAGGAAAAATAACACAGAAAGAGAATACATGCATAATGATAAGCTCATATTCAGCTTCATATACCTTTACCTCTCCTGCTGTCAACAACAGGAAAACATGAATCATGCATTTCCTGTTTTCCTTCCTTTGTCATCTGTTATTTACCCGATTGCCATGAAGAACAGACAAACATCAGTTAAGTTCTTCACCTAAATACTATACTGACGACTTCCTTAGTTTGAGCTCCTGGCGAAATGAACACTAGTTACACACACAATTATTCCCCTGACAAGAACAAAGACGCTTCCCTGATTGCATCCAGTGGTGTCTAAGGACCTATTAGGAAAGAAACTGTCTTGTGTAAAAATGCACCACAACCAAAACCAAAGTGTCCCATTTTCCTTTGTCTAACCTTGTATGTGGATCAGGTTACAATCTGTGGTTTACACACACACACACACACACACACACACACACACACACACACACCTCCATGTTTCCTGACTAAGCTGCCACAGACAAAAAGCTCACCTTTTGAAGCACTGCAAAAGTAAAACATCTGCAACAGCCCACTGTAACCCACCTTGTGACTCTGGGCATGCATGTGTGTGCTGCATGCCAGCCAGTCCCTGAACCACACACGCACACTGCATCCTTCCATCCCCATCTGTGTGTACTCTCTGATATAATAAAGGTTCTTCACTGGGGATTGACTAGCTTGTTGCCTGAGGCGTTTTTACTGTGACCAAAATACCAGGAACATAATGGGACTAAAATCATTGCTATTCGCCACTTCAGTCTGAACTATGTCTTGATATATACCATTAAAACTGTGAAGTAGTGTGAAATATTAAAGGTCTTTGTGTGCTTCAAACAATACAAAGAAAATCTAAATCTTTTCTGAATGGCCTCACTTGCCTACGAGCATGCCAATGTTGGCTTATCTGGTTTAATAAAAAAATATATTTGCATTAGTATAGGCATTTAAGAGTCAGGGTTAATGTATCAGTACTAGAGTGTTATATATTGGAAAGAGATTGATATGACTTTAAAACTGCATTCATTTCCTTGTATGCCACTTGGTGGCAGCAGAACAAGCTGAAAACAACATTAACATACTTAATGAAGTGATGTGTTAGCAAACAATTTCCTGTCTATACATCAAGCAGACATGTTGCAACAGTAGCATGTTCCAATATTCACCCTCCTCTTAGCTCTGCATGTGTTCACCAACTCCAGATAAAGTTTCATCTTTCTATGAACTATCCCTTTAAGTGACAGATATGAACTCTGGTAAATGTTAGGTAAGCAAGTAGTAAATGTTCTAAAACTGATTAATTTGCGTACACACATATTCCTCTTGATGATGTCCACATCAGGTTTGCATTACATGTGTGAAAACAATTTTAGTGGGTTTATCAAAATCTGTTACTGGTTAATTACATTGATTATTTTTACTCAACAAATAATGATTTCAAATGTGTTACATTTGGTGTTACATTAAGTATATCAATTAGAGCCGCTTTAAGGAGTCCAGGCAATAAGTGACTGAGAAGGGAGTGTACTTGCAGTGCTGCAGTAGCTACTGCTTGAATACTGCAGCTGCATCAAACACATGTGGCCTCTTAACAACACAGTACTGTAACCTGTAAATGCAGCAGGAAGCCCAAGGAGAATGCATGTGCGTGTGTATATGAGGTCCGAGTGTTAGAGTGATGGAGCTGTGAGCAGACAGGCTGCTCAGGATCCTGTGACCTGATGTTTACTGTGACCCAGTGTCTGCAGCCCTGCGGCTGCGCAGTGACTGGCAGAAAGATCACTAAGCCCTGTCTGCCTCCCCTGCTCTCTGGGTTAGAGCAGGCTAAGCTTTTCTTCCTCTCATTAAAAGGCATACGGGTAATCGCCTCTAAGTAGCTGCTAGCACCTAATACCAAACAACAAATATCAGCGGTGATGCATCAATCAGAGTCAGTTTGGGCTTAAGAAATAACAGTGGTAGACAATCTGTGCATGTGCAATGACACAAGACAAGGCTTTGAATTTCTGTCAGTACAAATTAATTTAATCAGGCCCTCAATGCTTATGGATCATTTTTTATAGTGTGTGTACACAAACACATAACAGAGATAAAATAGTCGATATTGTATCTTTGTTAAAGCAACAGATTCAGGGCTTCAATGCAGGGGTGAACTAGGGGCTTGTTCCTTCACTCGTGTGAAAATTGTGGATGAACTGATCCAGTCAACAGTAAATCTGTTTTTTAGTCAGATAAACCTGCATTAGCCTTGCTTAGCTATCACTGCTGTTTTGAACAGCAGATGTGGTGCTGATACTAGGAAAGCAAGGATATTTACAAACAAAACAAAATAAAAAATAATAAAGTAAGAAAAATTATAACTACTTGTTCAAGTCAAATGACTCAAATACAGATGATTTTGTATGAAGATATTTCTCTGGTTAAAATAATTTTATTCCCCATGTTAATAACAACAACATCTTTGTGATTGTGATATAGCCTAGAGCAGGCTCTCTGGCAATAAATTGAACTTTCAGTGGCCCTCAGCAGGTTCCATGGGCTTCTTCACTAAAATAATAAGTTAACATTTTTAGCGTTTAAAGTGAATTCTTTCAAATCATCAAATTTGTTTAGTTTGCCTGGTAAACTGCTGTTTTTTCAGGTTAACAACACCAAATCGGCCACTTATGAGCATATGAAGTTTTGGTTGTTAGTTAAATTGTCAATGTAGAAAGATAACATACGAGTGTGTTATTATCTTTAAAATCAGTCCGGGTCAGGACCCCAACAAAGTGTCACAATATAAATCTGAAGAGGTCACAAATAAAGAGAAACATTCCGTACATGCTACACAATGTTATGTTAATTTCTCCACACTTCACTTGAATATTTGCTTTTTTGTAAATTATTAAATAGTTTATCTTCTACAGAAGTACTACTTTTACTTGTACTTTAACTTACTTTAGGGGTTACAAGCCACATTTATTTTAAGTCTTGTGGGAAATTTTAAATCTAATCCTTTGTTAACTTATACCTTACGTTAACTTCTATATTTTTGTCTGAGAGTTTTTAGATTTATGGACGACTTTATTAAGGATTTACACATGGTAATCACACACCAGTGATTCCACAATGTTTTCTACTTAATAAGCTTAAGTTTGAGTTAATGTAGTCCAACAAAATTTTATAAAAGGTTCCACAGTGAATAAACACCAGGGCAAATACTATACCTTACAGTAAGTATAAACACTTGATTCCCTTTTTTCTGCTTGAAAATACAGTGTAATATCTCAATAATTCTGTGTTCATTCCAAATTTTTACTTAAATTCGGATGAGGTTCTACAAAATAAGAATATATGGCTTTCATTCAGTCAAATCACTCTACTTCCAATCATTTAATTAGAATTGTATCAAGTGTGTTTCTGGTATTAATCTATCTGCAAGTATGGGAGACAAACTGCAGAACTGAATAGAATTTGCATTTCTACGAATGCAGAGGGGGTTGACAGGGGGAGGTGAGGTGTCAAATATTAACAAGAAGGTCCCATCCCATCAGCTCCTCTGGTTTGTGAGTGCTTCCTCATTAGCATCAGTATCGTGCTCCAAGAGTGAGGTGACAAAGCAAAGTGCTTCTGGTCTCAACGGTTTTGAATCGTGTTGAAATCCCCTTTGTGTTGGCACAGCCTCCCCCTGACAGCCACCTCCTCCCTCCTCCTGCTGATCCCGCTCTTTGGCCGTCCACATAGGCTCACAACCTATCACTCTGAATGTTTTTAACATTTAGGCTTCATAATACCACACTATGCTGAGAAAAAAGACATGCAAGCTGCCTGTAGCCATTGTCATCTGCACTGCACTGCTGGATCTGACGTGTATTCAAAATGCTTTCCCCAGACTTTATCAAATAAAGGCTGTTAAATAGGGCTCCCATGTGAAAATAATATAAAAGTCATTGATTGTGTGAATATGTAGCAACAAATTATAACATTGTTCGAGTGATACCTTAGCAGCATGATATTGATGAACTCATGTATTGATGATTTCTGAAATATACTAGGGGCTAAGAACGTGAATGTGAATTTAGCAAGTTTCATAGAATTAAATAAATAGAAATAAATAATGTTTAGTTTAAGTAGCAGACATATTTTAGTCAAGTCAGGTCATATTTCACTGGAGTACTTGAGCTGAGTCCCAATGGGAATAAATAGGTAATATTAAGATATATTTATAGAAAATAGTCACTTGAAATGTACTAATCAACTTATTACAGATCTTTCACATGTACATCATCAGCAGATGGAGCTCAGTTTTTAATATGAATGATGGAAACATCTCCACATTCACAATGTGTTGTCCACATGTGGTTTAAATTCTCTCATCGCATGAATTGAGAGCTGCCCCCCACCCCAACCCCCCACCCCATATCTCTTACAAATGCATATGAATGCAAATGTATCTTGGGAATGTGGAACAATTCAATGCTTCTCAATTGTTCAATAGATTTAAATGGTAAGTGTTGTTGATCCAGAGGCATCCTCTCTTCAGCAATGGGATACACAACCTCTTTTCTTTATTCGAAACTGTTTCTGGAAAAATGTTTGTCCTGAAATCACAATAACCACACTTGAAATGTAGCAGGAAGTATAAACGTGTGTTATTATAGTGCAGTGGCAGTAGGTTTCATATGTTGCCTGCGGTGACCTGTATTTTGTTATTTGTCATTGTACGTGGATGATATAACTATAGTTTTCCCTCTCTAATCTAAAGTTGTCTAATTTTATAGTAACTCCAAAATGACCGTAGGCCTATATTTTAATCCAATCACAATGTTGTCCTCCTGTAACTTTGGTTTAAGTTGATATGGCTTCAAATCTCCACTTCATGAGCTCCCTAAGAACCCACTGCTGTATATTTAAACATAAAAATAAGTGCAAAATCAAAATAGACAAATTTTCTTCCTTCAAACTAGACAACCGATAAATTTAACAACCTTTAAAAGTCCAAAATTAGCAGAATAGAATGGAATAAGGTTCGGGATTTGGGACTGGTAGTTCTGTGTAAACAAGTACTGTCAACATCAATCACAGTTATAAAGCACACAGACCATGTTTTACAGTGGGAGTCTCTGCAGCTACATTAACAAGTAATTCTTCATTCTCTGTGGTGAATTCAAAAGCATCATGTTTATAAGTAGTTTTCATAAAATTAGGAGAAGTAATAAATTATCAAGCTGATAAAACACACGCTGTACAAAAAATGCACAAGCAAGAGGCTTTGGTGTGAAAAGGGACAATTGATCGTCTCCAGCAAGTAAAATAAATAAAGCAAAGTGTCCTAACATAATCACCCGACTCCATAATGTTTTCTACTGTTTGCTTGCCCTGTTTGTGACATTGAATGTGGCACACCAGTTAAAACCAAATTAGAGAAAAAAGAAATCCAAACATAGCGGCAGGGAGTAATAGAACACATTTAAAAAAAACTGGTTTACCCACATTTAAAAGAAAAAAGCATATGTGCAATTCTTAGAATAAAAACGATTCTGAATATGGGTTTAAAGCTGTTGAGATTATACATGATCTCAAGGGCCCTGAACACTGTGAGCTGCAGTTTGCAGACGTGCCAAATGTTGCCTGTTTTGTTGTTTTCCTTTCACCACATACATACATACACCCAGTGTCCCCATCTCCCCCCACAGAGGGTCATCTGAGGTGATGCAGTCCTGATACCAATGTCTGTGGCTGTAAACTCAGGGGAAGCATCTTCAAAACATCAAAATAATAGTTATCCTTATACACTTTGAAATAATAGTTATACTTTGCACTATATATTTATATATAATACACATATACTTTAATAAAAGTGAAAATGGCCTAAAACAGTTAGAGACAGGAGAGGAGGGCCAAGCCGACTCACAGATCATATGTTGCATGTGCATGTGTGGGGATTTATTAAGAGTAGAAGGCTGTTGTTGTCCACTGTGGTGGCTTCATGTTTTCGTATCTTTGTTCTGTGTCAATACAACATACAGGAGCAGACAAAGAGAACAAAGAAAATGCTCTTTAGATCAAGCCCCGCCCACCAAACGCACGCTCAGCTAATCAGCTCGCGGATATGCAAATGATCCCCCAGCACCGCATCGTCCCTGCCCAGGCAGTGACGTCACCCGCACATCTCTCTGTCTGGCTGTGCAGAGCCTCAGACAGAAGCAGCAGCGGACCTGAGGGAGAGCAGCCGGGGAGGGGCCCTTTGTCCGGGAGGAAGATTCTTACTATAGCCAGCGCCGGCTCTGGAGTCAACCCGCTGTCTTCCTCCTCTCCGTGCACAGCGCAGCGCAGCCCGGCACGGCACGGTTCGGCTCGGCTCGGACCGGGACCCCCAGTGTGGATCGGGGCAACGCAGCGGGTGGATGTTCTTTTGCAACACCTTGCTCCGCTTCTCCCCCCCCCTCACAGCCGCCCTGATTTATTTGCACGGGACATTTATTGAGAACCGGGTCCGGCGCCTCTCCCCTCCTCTTCTCCCCCCTTCTCTTTCTCCCCCTCCGGTCACTCCTTCTCCGCCCTCCTTCTCGCCTGTTATCCGACCCCGCACCGCTGCGAAGCCGCAAAGATGCCCAGCTCGCTGTTCGCCGACAGCAGCGTGCCGGGGGGGGGGGACGCGCTGGACGAGCAGAGAGCGCTGCAGATCGCCCTGGACCAGCTCGCCCTGCTCGGCTTGGACAACGACGACAACCCGCTGTACGACAACCAGGAGCCCCGGAAGAGGAGCGTCAACATGACGGAATGCGTCCCGGTGCCCAGCTCCGAGCATGTGGCAGAGATTGTTGGCAGACAAGGTGTGTGTTTGTGTGGGTCTCAGTGTCTCTGTTTTGTCATGTTGTGCAGCTGAGCCGTGCACCCGAGCGCCTCAGGTAGCAGCTGTGTGGGAGGAACACAATCCCACTACACGCTCTACTACTGCATGCAACAACTTAACAACACGGCGTGGCGTGGCTTGTCTGCACAGGCACCTGGGCTGCTGTGTGTTATCTTTTCTGTATATGTAGTTCAACACATCTCTATAAATCCACCTGGTAGTAGAACGTGTACTTGTGCTACCGTCTCGTCACTTGGCCGCACGTTGTTCCTCCTCTATAAATACTATGAGGTGGGCGGCGGCGAGCAGCAGAAGCCAATTCAAGAAGTTGACATTTAAGTAGAATAAGAGCCTGCTGGGAAGAGTCTGTCTGTGTTGAATGGAGATCTCCCCGACCCAGCTCGGATGAGACACTAAGTGATACTACCGGATGATTATATGCTTCGAGGCAAATCATGTATCATTAAATGGCTTAAAACACGTTGGGGTTTGGTTTTGAATAGAACGGATTCCTCGTTCTGGGACATCAAACACCCACTCTTATTAAATGAAGAGACACGTTTGAGTGAGGACCAGCACCGAGCGCTCACGTCCGGTTATTGGTCATTATTCGGTGAAGCAGGACATGTAGGTCAGTGAGCGAGTGGAGCGGGAACCACAGAGTGTCTGGGTTGGTTAGTAAGCGGCTTGCAGCAGGTCGGTGTGTGGCGAGGAGCAGCGCAGGATCACATTAGGACAACGGTCACGATCTTACCTTGCCACCAGCAGCAGACGCCCCTAGCTGCACAGAGCCAGCCTGTCCTCCAGCTGCAGGGCGGTGCTGGTGCCTGGTTACATATGCGGAATCATCTCCCCTCCCTGCAACGCTGCTGCTGCTGCTGCTGTTGTTCCCAGAAAAACAAAGGAATAGTAAGGGAGCATGCACCTACCGGGACTTTACAGTGGGGCAAATCAATTTGTGAACCACATTTATTTACATCAGACACCCCCCCCCCCCCAACACACACACCCCCTTTTATTACCATTTGAAGATAACTATTTATAAACTGAGCATTAACCCTCTCCTAAGGGGCTGCTTTGAGCCTTGTATAAGAGAACTGGTCCTCATTTAACCTGCAGCAGACTGATAGGGCTGAATTTCAATGGACTGTGCAGACTGAGTTGAGGTGGGTTCACCCTCCCCTGCATCCCCCTGTCCCGCTCAGCAGGCTCTGCTCTACTAATTATGTCATTCTTCCTCGACTGTTTCCTCAGCCAGACATTTGATCATAGAGAGATGTGCGTTTGTGCTGGAAGGTGTTGGAATGCGGCTTAATGTGCCGGCATTGCACTGCCATGCGTCAGGCTAAGAAATGATGAAGTTTCTCCCTCCACAATGCTATTAAGTGTGAAATAAGAGTACAAGCTAAACAGCTGATGTTGTAAGTGTTGACTGTATTATAGTAAATGAACAGGCCACATTGTGGATCCAGCAGCAAGTTTTGTTGTCCTGCTGTATGTTTAGAGGCTGTGCAGCATGTGGTTTAAATTTGCTCTTCTCCAAAAAAAGGGGGGGGGGTTCATTTCTCAGACCATTGGCCTTTTGAGAGACAATAATAAACATACAGCAGCTGTTTTGAATAGTCCATAAATAATGATTTAACACATGACATGTTTCAAGCTGTTGTTATGTTGGACATGTCCTCACTTTCCCCATTTGCTTCCATGCCTCAGGTTGCAAGATCAAAGCACTGCGAGCCAAGACCAACACCTACATCAAGACCCCTGTTCGAGGTGAGGAGCCTGTTTTTGTGGTGACTGGAAGAAGGGAGGACGTGGCTATGGCCAGACGGGAGATCATCTCAGCTGCTGAGCACTTCTCCATGATCAGAGCCTCCAGAAACAAAAACACCAGCCTGAACGGGAGTGGTACCCCTGTCCCTGGACCACCTAACCTGCCCGGACAGACGACCATCCAGGTGAGGGTGCCTTACCGTGTGGTGGGGTTGGTTGTTGGCCCCAAGGGTGCCACTATCAAGCGCATCCAGCAACAGACCCACACCTACATTGTGACACCCAGTCGAGATAAGGAGCCAGTGTTTGAGGTGACGGGGATGCCAGAGAATGTGGACAGAGCACGTGAAGAGATTGAAGCCCACATCGCTATGAGGACAGGAGGCCTTATTGAGGTCCAGGATGAAAATGACTTCCATGCTAATGGCACGGATGTTGGCTTTGATCTGCACGGGCATGCCACCCTGTGGTCCAAGCCAAATGGTGGGTTGACCCTCGCTTCAGTGCGAAAACCCTTCTCCAACTACCGCAACGACTCGTCCTCCTCTCTGGGCAGTGCCTCCACAGACTCCTACTTTGGTAATAACAGTTCACGCATGGCTGACTACAGCCCCCCCAGCCCCGCACTCAGTTACACCACCACCAACAATAATGGGAACAACAATAACAACAACATCAACGTCAACACCAATGGCAACGGTTTTGGTTACGGAAGTGAGGTGATCTCGCCTGACTGCACTGATCTGACTTTTGACTCTTCACCAGGGTTTGACCCAACACAAGCCCCACCAGGTCTCCTGTGGTCCCAGTGTGATAGTCGCATAACCCCCTCCTCAACTGGAGGCAGCTCCCCCACCCCAACATCAGCCATGTTCCCCACCAATACGTCCACTAATGCCAATGGGATAGTGGCGAGTCAGAGAAGGGTTAATGGATGTACCCCACAGCCCAGACTGTCCCCTCCACTCCATAGCCACACTGGAGGCCCCACTGAGCACCCGTTAGCCCGAAGGGTGCGCAGTGACCCGGGTGATGGTCCGCTCAGTTTCCCTGGTTACTCCAGTACCATTGCTTCCCTGCCGGGCCCTCACCTACCTGGGGTTGCATGCGACTCCTCCGCCTCATCCACTTCCTCGTCTTCATCCTCCTCCACCTCTTCAGGAACAAGCCGAAAGGGCAGCCGTGATTGTTCTGTTTGCTTCGAAAGTGAGGTCATCGCAGCGCTGGTCCCCTGTGGGCACAACCTCTTCTGTATGGAATGTGCCAATCGAATCTGTGAGAGGAGCGAGCCCAAATGCCCTGTCTGCCACACCGGCGTCACTCAGGCTATACGTATATTTTCATAAGAAGTGAAACTCTTTGACTATCTCGTCAGCAAGACAGGCTACAATAGCAACAACAGACTCCTCATACTGCTTTAATGGTATCACCCAATCATCTGTAATGTGTACATAGATATACATATGTATGTAAGAGGCTGCAGTATCTAGAAGAAGGGACAGACACCCTTTTGGGGCTCAGTCATAGTTGTTAATAATACACTGTAGCCTGGGGAAATATTTTCAACATCTAAGTGCATGTTTTAAATATTACAGCATAGTAATCAATAGTTCTAGTAAAATTGTACCCTATATTTATGAAATGAAGAGACACAGTGGGGTCAGGATGGAGTTAAGTGGGTCAAACTGCAGCCGTTTGCGGGCTGAGCCTTCCAGTTTTGCCGACTGAATGTAGTAAGAGGGAGGCCACGGCTGGGAAACGTGGAGGGCTTCCAGCTAAACAGGACTATTGACTTACAAGATACTGCAGCTTGAAGTCAGAGACCACATGGGGGAGAGGAACAACATATCCTACATATATATGTATAGAATACATTTCCACAAGTTGAAAGTTTTAAATGACATTAATACAGATTGAAGTATTTTATTGTTTTTTTGACTTGAAAGATTATATTTCTTATTGCAATGATGTTTACAGATATTTTGATTTAAGTTCAGTGAACTTTTTGTAGCTGGGTTGAAACCTTGTTTATTTTTTAGTATGGCCTTATGGCATTGATCACTGTATTATTTTAATATCACATGACTGGGTGGAAATCCAAGTCCACACAATGTGTATTGCTTTTGACAGTATTGTGTTGGGATGGAGTTTTTTATAGGTTTAGCAAAAATGTCTTTTAAATCTGCTTCACCCAGCATATTTTTTATTCAGTAATATAAAAGCATATTTTATTCTATATTATTATGAAACATTGAAATGTACAAAACTTAGTAAGTTGAACACAAAGAAACAGTTTATGCTTTCTAAAATTTGTATGAATTAGATTCCAGTGGGAATTACAGGCTTCTGTTGCACCACTATAGTTTTAGTATTTCTATTTTAATACATTTGTTTACCACTTGTTTATGTATATGTAGGTGAAGTTACTTGAGCGTAAATGTACTTTATTGAGCAAAGTTTAAGAACAAAGTATATTTTATTTTATGATAAAGGGCCTTTAACCTCATGGTCAAATACTAATATTATATTTGCTGAGACAAGATTTGAAAATGTATCAAGAGTTTTATTTTTCTGACATTTAAAGTTATACATGATAAAAGTAAAACTTAAGTAATGGTGCTACTTCATCTTTTTTTTAAGTATTTCTATATAAGTCCAATAAAAATGGTACATTCATGAGGTGTCTTACTCTTCGTGTCTTTCCTGACCTGTGTTGTTTAGTTCTGCTGGTCTTCACAGCAGGCTGAGGTGAGGCTGATTTTTGAAGTGTAATAGTTTTCCCAACATTTGACCCCTCTCTGCTTTCTAATGGAAGCTTGGACACGGCAGGCTTATCATAGTGGACTAATTCATGAGCATATGCTTTGCAGTCAGATAGGGGAACCTGACCTGCCATATCACTGATTAAAGGTGCTGTGTGACCTATACTCATACAGCCTCTTCAAAATACTTTCACCTGGCTCTTCCGGATAGTGATTGATCAGCGAAACAGTTCATCAAGATACTAAAAATTGAAGAACGTAACATTTTCTCACCATAATGCTATTCATTGTTGGGTAAAGACACCGAACATTGGCCTCACTCCGTAATGTGCAGCATTGGCCTTTAAAACGAATACTGGTTGACCTAATACAGTGGATGTAATGAGAAATACCATCTAAGTTACCTGCATTCCAACAGTGTGTTAAGATCATATCAATCAGTTTTATTTTCTCTGAAATCTGCTTGATGAATCAAAAGCAAACAGTATGTGAGTATCACCTTTGGGACTCCGCTGTCTGACATAAGAGAACAGTTAACTGCTCTCTTGTTCCTCTCCTCCCCCATCTCCTTTCTGTGCTAATGTGCTGCCTCATCTCATGTGGTCCTTTTCGAAACACTAGCGTTTAAACACATGTTTTGCTGCAAGATAGTAAATGTGGAGCAAGCAGGCCCTAATGATAAGTTTAAAATGGAAACATCCAGCACAGGCCCACAGAAACTGGCCCTATAAACCATATTATTAGGAAGCAATTTCACCACTGCGGAAAAGAGCTGACAAGTGTTTTTAGCCAAATGCACAACACATGGCCTTCACATACCGCTAGTCCCATGATCAAACATTGATGAACAGAAGGCCCATGCTTCTCCTGGCCAACGACAAGAAGAAAAGAAATACAGTATAGAGCCTACTCACATTATTTAATAATATAACTAGGTTTTTCGAACTTTTATCTAATCATTCTGTGATTATTTAAGATAAATCGCTGTTCATTAAAAGTCTGAAATATAATGCAGGCATATTGTAGTTTTGTAGCATTTTGAACTAAAATGTGTATCTAATGTGATATTGTCTCAAATAATATGCCCATGGGCATCACAGTTCACTCGACCCAAACATACTTTGAGTGAAAAAAAGGGGAGACCCTTGTTTTGTTGATGCATGCGAGACAAACCTTCCAGATTTAATGATGAGTTACACAGGGTGGAAGTTAATCTGTTCTGTGAGACAGATGATCAATCGTGTCCTCAAAAGCACTATCTGTGATTTTCTGCCACCAGGCATCTCTCAATCACAACGGTAACAAAAGATGGAGTTTGGTGATGTCACAAAGCTCCCATGTTAGCTCAGCTTGTTTCTCTCATAAATTAATATCGAGATGCTGAATGAGGGAAATCCTTTATCTGGTTAACATATAGGGCCTCAGAGGAGACCTGATAGTTGAATGGTTAGGGCACATAGCACATGCGGGCATATTTCAATAGCAGTTGGTCCATGGTTCAACACACAGCCACAACCCTGCACAACCCTTATCTCACCTAATTTCCTGTCTCTTTTACCATCTAATGAGGGCAAAATGGTCAAAAATATACTTAAAGAAAATAAAGGACCAAGAACTCAAAGAAGAAGACTTAAAACTGAATAAATGGTAAATTATTAAATATCTTGGCAGAAAAACACACCACTGACACATGCATAAAGGGGATACGCCACTTACTGACCAAATGATATACACCTTGACTAAAATTACATATTTCTCCAGGTTCCAAAATTATTGGAAACAGTTTAGATAATGCGAGTGCACAACTCAACAACATATAACAGTTACACATTACTCCTTGTATGTATTATTTCCTCAATGGGTGCACGCAGAGTAGAAGGAGGGTGACTCCTGATCTTTGAGCCATTAGCTGAAAAGACCTTAACTTTGTCAGATGGCAGCTCCTCAGCCATGATGTACATTTTACAAAGCTCTGTCTGGCTGAGCATTTGGCTGCAGAAGACTCTGTCTAGTGTGCCAGTCTGTGCTAACAGCAGAGGAACAACACAGCATGTCTGGCATCTCCCACGTTTTGACCTACATCTCATGTATTTAATGGACCTCCATTTGGACACACATGCATGGTCAACCAGACACGGGCACACACACACACACACACACACACACACACACACACCCACACACACACACACACATACACACACACCACCTTCCTAAAGAAACATCGGAGGGAGAAGCTGAGTGTGTGCGAATGTCTATACTTTATTCATGCTGTGCACTCTGCTTGTCACCACTCTGTGGTTTAGCCATTACTTGATGTGATTCACGCATTTAAACACACAGTTTCTGAACCAACAGCTGTCGCACATCTGGCTTTGTGTGCAATTCACAGTACATGATTGACAACAAAGACGGAGGCACTAAAGTGAACACGGATGGTGCAGGAATCAAGATAAACTTGTTATTTCAGTATTGGCTTCTTTAGTGAACATTGTGTTCACTAGAGAAATTGTTTTACTGTACACAGCTGTCATTCATATTATCTAGTTATCGTTCATGTCATTGTGTAAAGCCTCAGCATCTGATGCAATTTATTGGAAAGTAATAATTTTCCGTCTCTGTCGTGACAGTTCATATCACGCGTGTGTGTGTGTGTGTGTTGCAACTTAATATTAGATCTGCAGTCCAGTAGGCTAAAGAGACAGTCAAGATATCAGTCAGTAATAAATGATTGGATTGGGCATTGTGAAGTACCAGTCAAGTTAAATCAGGTCAGGTCTTACAGATTCTTACAGCCTGAGCTTTGAATGCAGAGCAACAAAGAACAACATCGCAGTTTGTTATTTTGAAACCATTTTTTAAAACTCCACTGACAAGATATCTATGCGGATCTGTACACAGTAAACACATCTGTTAAGAGCCTTTCCTTCAAGTTCTGAGGAAGTCAGAGCTTGTTAAGGCTGAACCGTCAACTCATGTAATGAAGACTGCACTGCACATCTGTCATTACAATGTGCTTCTGCCTTTTTCTCTTTTAATTCATTGAAGATTTTCAAGAATTGTCATACCCTTACAATGCAGATGGCCTGTGTTATGATTTTGCTGCAGTTAAGTAGGATGGAAGTGAAATTAATTGACAGTTGTCCCCACGAGTCTCCCCTGGTCTGAGCGAGAAAGCTACACTGTACTTGACACAAGTTTGAATTTGAACCAGGCAGTTGGTTTGGCTACCCATATACTGTAGATGTTGGTTTATCTGATCAACCCACTGCTCATTGCTTTTCAGCCATTTATTTTCCAAATTCCCATTAAGTCACTGTTACATTGTGAGTACAATGTCAGATTGTCCAGAATAAAGATAATAAGTGTGTTATTATGCCACAATTATCCTTTGATATTTGTCTGAATTCTTATAGATGGCGAATGATTATGTCATGCAAGATTTAACTGTAAAGGTTTTGCATATATTTCACTCTTATCCTTATATTCAGAAGATGTTATAGCCAGACAGTGTGCTTCATTTGAGCTGACTTAATAATGGTTAAAGCTTCTCCTCCAGCATATCCCTGCCTGAGAAGCAGTCAGAGCAGGCTGTGGGTTTTCCCCTCCACCGCTGAGGGAGGAGGGAGAGGAGGATAGAAGAGAAGGGAGGGCACTGGGTTTGTTGTTCAAAGCCCAACCTCGGCATATGCATTATAAATGAACACGGTTTGAGGCACGTCTCTTCCTCCCTCTCTCCCTCTGCTTCTGTCTCTCTCCGTCTCTGTTTTTTTCTCCCTATATTCAAGTTTGTGAGAGTGTGTGCATGTGTGTGTATGTGTGCATTTATGTGTTTGTGCCTCTATGTGCATAATGGATTTTTATCCTTCGCAGAGCACAGCGGTCACAGTTTGTGTGACTCCACATGGTCTTTATTATGCCAGACGGAGAGTGTATCGGCGGAGACATACCAGACCGACGTCTGCCCTCTGTCTCTGTATCTCTACACACATGCACGCAGGGAGAAATCACACACACACGCACACACACACACACACACACACACACACACACACACACAGAGCGACCTCTGACTCCCTGCCATTTTCACCTCTCACCTCCCTGTTTGCCCACAAGTCCTGCAGTTTAAGCCTCACCTCCAATTCGATGGTTTTTCCAGCAAGTGAAAGCATTTATAGACACACACACACATACACACACTGATTGTACTCTCTGTATGTGAGAGCCTGTTAATGGAAGCAAATCATGTCATGCTGTATGCTCATTCTACTTATTACTTATATATATATACTATATATATCCTAATATATGATTGAATGCCATAGTGATCTGCAGCTCCCTCCAAATGTTACTTGTGCTGTGGCTGACTAAAGTAAGATCGCTGCCCACGCTTGGAAGATGAGAACTGAACTCCATCCTGGTAGAAGATTTTTATGCAAATGTGCCAACTGCAACAGTTTTAGTCCTCCTCTGTCTGGCGAGCAGACACTGACTCACGACATGGCAGAAGTGGAGTATAAAAAGATCCAGTCTGTCCTGCTGCTGCTGTATTTACATCTTTGATGGATGGAATAAGATTAGGTCAAATTATGATACAATGTAGCTATTTCTATTTCTCTCTCCTGGATTTGCCTTAAGCACAGAACACATGTTCATGAAGCCTGCGGAGAAGCTTCCAGGCAACTCTCATTAATACTCATACGAGAATAGGTCAACTTTATTTCAAAGAATGGGTCAACATTTTGAAGTGGAAATAAAGCATCAAGACTAAAAGCAGGTGGCAACCGATAACCTGTCCCTCTGATATCTGTTTGGAAAACAGATCCCTTATCAGTGACCTGATATGTGCAGGATCAGTGTTTTTGCGACTTAAAACATGTGTAAATTAACCTCATCATGATCACAATTTGCTTCCAAACAAATTGGCTGTTGCAAATGAGTTGTATATAGATTGTAACTTCTAAGGGACAGCTTTGGAATTTGCTGACAAGCTGACGCTCACAAAACACTCATTGCTTGAAATATTTGATTAAGCTTTGACAAACTATCCAAAGGGCCCAAGCATTTTTTTAAACTTTGAGAATATTTCAACATGCTTTTTTCTGCAAAAGTGAGATGACTAGATTGATTTAAATACTATGTCTAAAGTTATGAATTAAGTGCAAAAAATAATTGAGGGAACACTTAATCGTCACAGTATAACAGCAAGTCAGTTAAACTTCATGGACATCAATCTGTCCATTTAGGAAGCACAAGTAAATGTTGAATCCATTTCACCTGCTTTGGTGCAAATGAAGTGACAACAGGTGCAATAGAGAGGCAAAAGCAAGACAGCCTTAAAAAGGAAATGGATTTGCATGTGGTGACTCTCCTCTAGTTTTGTGTTCTGCGGCTGTCCTTGTCACTACTGGTAGAATGAGACGGTACCTGTAGCCCAATCAAGTTGCACAGGTAGTCCAGCTCCTCCAGGATGACACATCCATATGTGGGGTTGCAAGAAGGTTTGCAGTGTCTCCCAGCACAGTCTCAAGAGCACTGAGGAGATACCAGGAGTCCAGCTGCTACACAGGGATAGCTGGACAGGGCTGTAGAATACTTCAAGACTTTGTTTGTCATGTGCACAACAATAAGATACTTCAGTCTCTGGCACTGACATTCTTGAGTCACAGGCTTCCTCTATTCACGCTCAAAAATATTTACAAAGAAACCACACATGGAACAAAATATAGAGAATATAAAAAATAAAATAAATATATAAAATAAAATAAAACCAAAGTAATAAAATTAAATATGCACCTTAAATATAAATTAAATAAAATATATATTACTTAGTAGATACATATAAAATAGAATATAAGTAATATCGTTAGTGGTAGTGGAAATATGACAAGGTGCAAGAGGAGTTTAACAGTCATGGCCTGGGCCTAGTGGTGCGGGCCCGGATGCTGCAGTACTACAAGAGGAATAGGAGGAGCACTTCCTGAGCCGTACAAAATGACCTCCAGCTACAGGCTACTGCTGTGCATGTTACTGACCGAACTGTCGGAAACAGACTCCATGAGTGTGGCATAAGGGCTCGACGTCCTCTGGTGGAAACGTTATGCTGCCTGTAACACCCAGCATGATCGGGTGGGAAGAGGGTCAGTGATGCTCCTGGGAGGCATATCCTAGGAGGGTAGCACAGACCTCCATGTTATAGCCAACAGCTGTTAGGTACAGTGATGAAATCGTCATGGCAATTGTCCGACCTTACGCTGGTACAGTGGGCCCTGGGATCCTCCTGGTGCAGGACAATGACGGGCTTCATGTGGCCAGAGTGTGAGGCAGTTCATGGATAATGAAGGCATTGATGCCGTTGAGTGGCCCTCACGTTCCCCTGACCTAAATCTTATGGTGCACCTTTGGGACATATTGTATCCGTGTAGCCGATATATAGTACCACCACAGACTGTTCAGGAGCCCTGATCCAGGTCTGGGAGGTGATCCTCCAGGTCGCCATGCAAACTCATCAGGAGCATGCCCAGGCATTGTCTGGAGTGCATACAGGCACGCAGAGGCCATACACACTACTGAGTCACATTATAAGTGGCCATGATGAAATTCACGCAAGTTGAATCAATCTGTGATTAAAACTCTTTACTTCGATTTTTGGTGTGGTTGTGAATCCAGCCCTCAATGGGTTGATGATGATTTTGATTTACGTTATTTTGTTGCCAACAAATTTTACAATGTACATCCCTAAAGATTTTTTATTTAAATAACTCGATCGTCAAGATCTGATGTGTGATTTAAGTGATGTGAACTTATAACTTAAACTCTTCAAATAACAGTCTGACTTGTTGTACCCCACTGTTCCTCTCACCCCAGCCAGTTGAGGCAGATGCCCCAAACCCAGATTCTGGCTCTGTCTAAGTTTTCTTCTAACTGCTAATTCCACAAACGTCTGTCAGTCTGTCTGTCTGTACGTGGAATCTTGCAAACCGTTCATCTAATCAGCCTCACACGTGTATTGTATCTCCAAGGAAAGTGCAGTGCCCAGTCTGATCAGATTTAACATGTTCAAATTTAACAGAATTTGAATAGACAGGCAACCAGCACTCTGTAGCAGTCAGTGGGGGCAGAGCAGTGTGTCTTCAGACTGTTGACCAAGACTAGAGGCTCCATTATGCTTCTACGTATCCGTTTCGCGGAGAGGGACGCACAGATAGCAGAGAGTCTTTTTGATTTATGCCTTTCCGACGACAATCCGTCTGAAAACAATTCACCGCCAAACAGTAGGTGGCGCAACGGAAGACGAGCTCAGAGAAGAAGTCCACGTGTGTTTGTTTACCTCTGTCGGCTGGCCTCCCACACACTGAACCATGGCAACTAACAGAACTAAATAAAGTGACACCCAGCAGATCAAAATGCTGATGTTATCTTTTCTTAGCGCAGAGGTTCCCCGGTCTTGTTTCCCAACTGTGTTGCTGATTCCACAGCTTGAATCTGCTTGAGGCTACACGGAGCTAGCTAGCTTCCCCCCCCAGCTAGCTTCCCCCCCAGCTTCCACACACAGTCAGCAGGGACTCCCGGCACTAACTACTACCCAGTGTTTGCTTCTAAACTGACGGTATTATAGAAACAGTGTCAAGATAGAAGTGGAATTAAAGTCGTGACAGCGGGTTTTTGCACCGTTACCACCGCAAGTTACCGAGCCACCGTCAGCCGGACAACTCCGCTGGCTTAACACACGTCACATTAATCGTAGAATCATAGTTGTGTTTGGGTTTGCTGTGACACAGGGAAGGAAGCAGGAGGTTTGAGGTCCGGAAATGTGAAATACGGGAATGACGTCATACGGAAATTATGTCGTTCGCGGACCAATCACAGCCAAGGTCTGTCCGTTGGGTCTCCGAAATAAACACGGACAGTTAGAAAAATCAGAGGTGCACGAAAAGCTCTCCGAGGCGCTCGGAGAGGGCGTTTCTCTGTCCGTTTCTGTCCGTGTCATAAAAAACGGAGAAGTATATATCGGCCTTACATCCTCGGAGAAACCACAGCAATGGTTGGCAAATGGGTCTAATTTTGATACAGACATTTTTTTTATTTCACCATATCAGGACACTGACACATGGCTTATGCTCTCATCTCCCTCGTGGCAACAACATCCATAGAATTCTAAGGCTTCCTGTTTGGCAAATTGTCTTCAAGGTAAATGGTAAAAGGTCTGTATTCATGTAGCAAATTTCTAGTCTTGATGAGGTAATTCAGGATTCAGTATCTTGCCCAAGGACACATGCAGATGGGAAAGATTGGGATCAGCTCGCCGACCTTCTGGTTAGCGGACGAACCCTCTGTCCCATCAGCCACAGCTGGCTCTATAGAAGGAAAGCTCAATGTTTGTTGTGTTGAGCTCTCATTTTGAAAAGTTTGAACTTTTTCTAACTTCACTCTGTACCCTTGACCTTTATAAAACTCTCTGCTGTTACCAAGTATTTGCTCATTGTGTAAACTAGGGTTTTCTATTAGGTATTAGGTCTTGACCTAACTATAACTGCCTTGAGATACTGTTTGCAGTGATTAGGTGCAATACATATAAAGCTAATTAAATTGAATTAATTTAAATTGAATAACACTCTTAAACTCCCTGCACTTGATGTTGAAGTTAGGGAAAGATCATAATGAAGAAACAGTTCACAGTCACTTTAGATGACACCACATATGATATGAACCCTGTTCCTAGGTGTCACTGTGTAATTAGCAGATCCAGCGCAATCATCAGTGATCCTGCACTTAGTACTTCAATCACTCGAAACATGTTGCCTCGCTGAACATAATACAGCCAGTTATTACATTAGCTTATATACCAGCTTATATCATTTAGTCCTCCCTCTGTTGCCAAGCTGAAGAATTGAACTTTCAAGCTCAAATTTGAAGCTTTAGTGTAAAACAATGTGGAATAATTTGGCCTCCACATATTTTGCTATCAGTTTCTTTTCTGCAACTCAGCCTCTTTTTGTCCTGTGAATGTCCTCTGAAACATATCTGGTATTGTCTTCCCTGGGCACAGAGAGGCAGATAGATAAACACTTCATTTCCCCGTCATCTAAGAAATACTCTTGGCACTCCAAAGGGATGTCTGCCTGCAGGCAGACTCTGTTAATTCTTTCAAGATTGAGATGTTTGCCCACCACATGGTTTGCAATTTTACAGTGCAACATAAGCTGCGGCTTGTTCGGTGGCAGATGCCTTTACAGTTGTTTGAGCTCTTTTCATATTTATCGTGTACGCCAAGGGCTAAATCTCCAGCCTGTCATTATACTGGGGCTGTAGTTTTTTTTTAAAAATGGTGCTCATGCTGAAATTTAAAAAAGGTTATCGTTTATCTATTTGCATGAAACCCAAACTCATGTAAATTTGCACTTAACTTGAAGCCTTCTTTCATTACATATTACTTATAATTGATTACGTCAACATATATTATGAGTGTATCGAAAGCCATATATATAATATTCTTCTTTGGCATTGGTCCTTCATTATCATGCTAACCCTGTTTGCCAGCAGTCGCAAGTAAACTGAAAAGGCAAATATACATTTTTTAGAAAATTTGATAAATGATGATAGTTTAAAATGATGTTTTTGGTTGTGTGGGAAGTAACTGAAGTTTGTGTACAGAATGTTTGTATTGACAAGGGTGATCACAGACTTGATCTGCCCATGTTGTCACTAGAGACTTGGTCGGGACCGCTTGGTGTCAGACAGTAACTGCTGCCAGAATCACGTCTTTTTGTTAACAGCCCATCGACACCGGTATCGGCCCTTATCACCAAAAGCTCTCTTGACATCTTTCATGTTAGAAACGTCATTAACGCACCCACTCACTCGCTGTGAATCCTGTGGAGGATCTCCTGCTGTGTTCTCAAATCCACTCTTTTGTAATATGTGCAGATGTTTTACTAGGGGGCTGGCAGGAGAAGTTCTGCAGAAGGTCATTATGGCTAAAGGCTTCAGTATGCTTCTACGTATCCGTTTCTCGGAGAGGGCTCCACGGCGGACAAAAAGTCTTTTTGATTTTTACCTCTCCGACCACTGTACGTTGAAAAAATTCACCGCCAAACCCATAGGTGGCGCAACGGAAGACGAGCTGTGGAAGTCCACGTGTGTCTGTTTATCTCTGTCGGCTTGTCCCCACACACTGAACCATGGCAACTAACAGAACTAAATAAAGTGACACCCAGCGGGTCAAAATGCTGATGTAATCGTTTCTTAGCGCAGCGGTTCCACGGTCTTGTTTCCGAACTGTGTTGCTGATTCCACAGCTTGAAGCTCCGTGTAGCTAGAAGCTACACGGAGCTTCAAGCCGTCACTAGCTTCAAGCTAGCTCCCCTCCCAGCTTCCACACTGTCAGCAGGGACTCCCGGCACTAACTACTATCCAGTGTTTGCTTCTAACCTGGCGGTATTATAGAAACAGTGTCATGATAGAAGTGGAATTAAAGTCGTGACGGCGGGTTTTTGCACTGTTACCACCGCAGTTAGCATGGTGGCTAGCCCGCTAGCCTAGCCTGCTAGCGCCGTTTTGAAAGCTCGTTATAACCGTATGTGACTGTGCACACATGCCGTCAGTGCTCTAACGAGCCACCGTCAGCCGGACAACTCCGCTGGCTTAACACACACGTCACATTAATCGTAGAATCGTAGTTGTGTTCGGGTTTGATGTGACACAGGGAAGGAAACAGGAAGTTTGAGGTCCGGAAATGACGTTGTAGGGAAATTACGTCGTAGGGAAATGATGTCGTTCGCGGACCAATCACAGCCAACTGCTTTTTAATCAGCGTTGTCAGTGTTAAGGTTACCTGCTGATTATTTTTTTACATAAATATACAAATCGTTTAAACAGATCAATTGGAAGCTTGTTTGGTAAGACCAACAGTATTTATTAGTATTTTGAGTCTTGAATTTGTCCTGAAACTAAATGAACATGATCCCCAAAAGTCAATTGTGCAGGAAACTTATATGACCTATAATCTTACATTTAATTGTTTAACAACCATACTTGTGAAATTACATCAGTAGTTTCAACAAATACCCCATATTACACATTTATATTTAAGAAACAAGAGCCTGTGGTGGCCGTGGTAACGAGTTAAGGAGAAAAATTGGATGTTGCTGTTATAGATCCACAAATGTGGGCAGAAGAGTAAGGAGAAACTACCAAAAAATGAATACAATAGCAGGGGGAAAAAACGTAGAAACCTCAGAGAGAGCAACATGTGAGAGATCCCTCTCCAAGGATGCACAGAAGTGCAGTAGATGCCACATGTAAAGGAGAGCATCAACAAAAGAACATTTACAACATTGATAAGAAGTTTGTAAAATTATAGAAAAGTGTGTCAATGTTTAAATGAGTAATTGCATAAACAAATGATAGAGATGAAGGGAGCAGCAATGACAATCGAACGGAGCTATTGTCAGTATTTAACATCAATATAGAAACAAACAAGCTGTCTGAAGTCAAACCAGAGAGTCTTTGCCTGCATCCATTACATATGAAGCCTTCTAATTTATCTATCAGCCTGGCTGAGGACACTTGGCTATTGGCAAAATCTCATAGGACGCCAACACAACAGCACTCAGGGTTAAATACAGCAGGCATTTCCGAGACAAAACCCTCTCTCTTCCCCCCACGCAAAGACAGAAAAGTGCCTACAGTGACACAGATTAGTCGGTACATTGACTGTGGCTGGTGAATGAGACCCACTGCGTATCTCATGAGGAGGATGCATCCTCTCTTTCTTTCCCCAGAACAGGCTGAGAGATTCAAGCCAGATCTCACTAGGTAAAATGTTATCACTCAACCATATGGCTTCACAGGCTGGAATGAATGGAGAGAGAGTTCATATGACACCTACGCAGCATGAGGCCACCGTGTGCTGATATTCTTCTCTGTGGCATGAAATGCTCTAAATGATTTTTCTCGCCTTTTGTCAAAGTGTTTCCTGCTTGATTCCATTCACGCCAGGTCCACACAGTGACAGTATATATTTACATCTTTGCCTTTGTTGTAATGGCTTGGGTCACAGCGTCTCTCCAACACCAGCCATTACTGGTGAGTACGTTGTTTTCTCTCTAAAAACCTCTTGTCTCACTGATAAGCTGCAAAGATTACTCAGATCATATCATCTCAAGATTACACATGATTATGTGTGCAACATGCCTGCCTTTTGTTTTAGGAGAATACTTTATGAAAGAGCAGAATGAGTCATTAGTATGTGGCTGTTTGGAGGAGAGGAAGCGTAATAACGGGGGTGGATGGCAGAAGAAGACAAAGCAATCCAAATGACAGATAAGAGAGTCTCCCTGATGCATCTTTCATATGCACTCCTTTTGTCTCCTCTTGCTCTGGGTTCTATAAGCAGGGAGCACAATTAAGTAGGCGTTGTCAATCTTTGGATTAATAATTATCATGTGTTTCTTCATAGCGTCTTTGCTCTGTGAACATTATTGTATTGAAAAGGGAGGTCTTGAACTGGACCTCTTAAACATTTTAGAAGCACAATAATTTCTTTTCGATTTCTTAAAGCTTGAATTATCAGTCATTGTAGAGGTAGACATGAAAATACTTAATGTTTTGTGGGATTCTTATCTCCAGAAACCCCAGTTTGTCACCGTCTCCGTGAGGATACAACACTTAACAACTGCTAGTGTTAAGGAATGTTTACGCTGCGGTCCCCAAACCTCACTTTGGTAAGTCGGACCCCCTGGCAATGCAGTAACCGTCCAGCTACACAATGCTGGAAGCTAATCTATTTTCAAGTCCCTTTTACGCAACCTCTTCAACGTGGGAAGTTTGTGCCTTTATTCTGCCTCACCATTCCGCATAAAAGGCAAAAGCTCGGAATGGGTATGTTCACCGTTATACCAGGAGCGGAGGTAGTCACAGAGCCATGTTGGGACTGTACGCCAACACTGGTGTGTTCAATGTCATTGTTTCTGATTGCAGATCGCAATGCAACAAGATCTCTGTATAAAAGAGGCTACAGTTAGAACTGTTCAAATATGGGCTGGTGCACAGGCAGGCTTGTGGGGTTTCCTAAAGGCTCACAACATAAACATTTGGCACAAACAATATTCACCACTTCACAAATACAACTACTGTTAATTCCATATATATATATACAACCACCTGGATTAAAACCAAAATAATATGTGTCAGAAATCTAATCTGACACTATCTACACGTAAAACACTGATACACCACCCACTATACAACCTCAACAGCTTCTCCGTCAGATTTGACACATGCAGAACAGTGACCTCCCGTCAAAACTCCCCTGTATTCCAGAGAAGACTGCAGTCATTCTCACACACACACACACTGGTTCTTAGGGCTCTGACACAGTTAAGCCCCAGCACAGAATCAAGACCTGATAGGATGTCACTAAAGCCGGTTCCTGGAGAAAGGGTCTGGACTTTTTCCGGGTTGCCTTTCACTTATGAGCAACACAGCAGGATAATCTCCAGTTATATGTGTTCACAACAACAGAAAATAAGGTGAGTGGGGTCCAAACATGCAGTGTCCCTTTATTCAGTTTTGCGTCCGGTTGTGTTATAGATGTCATCAACACACTGCAGTGTGTCCTCCGGAGAATCTCCTACTGTGTGCTCACATGAGCTCTTGTGGACATTATCCTGAGTTTTTACTCTGGGCTGGCTGGAGAAACCTCGGAGTCCCTGACTCAATGATTTGTGTTCTCAAATACAACCCGCTTTGGAGAGTGTCCGGAGATCAGTCAGAGCTCAATACATGTCTGAAAGCAGCTTGAGAGTCTATAAGGCCTGTGATGAATGTGTATACACATTTTTACCACCTCTTACACATACATAGCAGTGCTATGCTCAGGTGGAGGACATCAGAGAACAACCTTAGACACCACAGGCCAGACAGCATCACCCCTTAAGGCCAATTTATGCTTGTACGTCTTTTCTAAAACGGACAGATAAGACTGCCCTATCCGTCGTGGAACGCCCTCTCCGAGCGCCTCGGAGAGCTTTTCGTACACCTCTGATTTTTCTAACTGTGCGTGTTTATGTCGGAGAGCCCACGGACAGCTCTTGGCTGTGATTGGTCCGCTAACGACATCATTTCCCTACGTCGTCATTTCCCTACGACGTCATTTCCGGACCTCAAACTTCCTGTTTCCTTCCCTGTGTCACATCAAACCCAAACACAACTATGATTCTACGATTAATGTGACGTATGTGTTAAGCCAGCGGAGTTGTCCGGCTGACGGTGGCTCGTTAGAGTACTGACGGCATGTGTGCACGGTCACATGCTAACTGCGGTGGTAACAGTGCAAAAACCCGCCGTCACGACTTTAATTCCACTTCTATCATGACACTGTTTCTATAATACTGCCAGGTTAGAAGCAAACACTGGATAGTAGTTAGTGTCGGGAGTCCCTGCTGACTATGTGTGGAAGCTGGGATTGAAACTAGCTGGGAGGGGAGCTAGCTAGCTCCGGCTAGCTTCAAGCTGTGGAATCAGCAACACAGTTCGGAAACAAGACCGGGGAACCGCTGCGCTAAGAAACGATAACATCAGCATTTTGACCTGCTGGGTGTCACTTTATTTAGTTCTGTTAGTTGCCATGGTTCAGTGTGTGGGAGGAAAGCCACAGAGATAAACAGACACACGTGGACCTCTTCTTCCCAAAATTGGGGTAGGCTTCTCTAAGCTCGTCTTCCGTTGCGCCACCTATGGGTTTGGCGGTGAATTTTTTCAACGTACAGTGGTCGGAGAGGTAAAAATCAAAAAGACTCTTTGCCCCCGTGGACCCCTCTCCGAGAAACGGATACGTAGAAGCATACTGGAGCCTTCAGAGCACACTTCAAGAAACAGTCAGACTTAATGCAAAGGACATCCCCTGCCCCCCCACATCCACCTTCACACCATGGACACTATAAAGAACTCACACCTTACAGACTCTTTTTTTTTTTACTTCACTAACTCACCTATACTGGGTAAAATGTATCTCCATCTTAGTCCTTTCCAGGCTTTTTTATGCTCAATATTAATAATAACTTATTCTCGTTCCAATTTAATCGTAAAAAAAATTCCAGAAATTGAAAAAGTTGAGACAATTGGGTTGAGATTCTCCAGGTATGACATGTTTACATCAGAGGAAAAATCTCTGGAGCTTTCAGGTGAATGGTGGCTTCTGAGTATAGCTTTCAGGAAGCAGCACATAGCGCTTACATTTCAATGCAGACATCATGTGTTTTCCAACATGTGTTTTTTAATTTCTGAAAATGAAGAAAACTTAGCATACTCTTGATATTTTAAGTAAATGGTCATGATGTTCTGTATCTACATAGTATACCAATACAAAGCAGGTTGGAAATTGGGGACAAATCTTTGATGATGCAGCTTCAGCTCCTTTTTCATCCAGGCAATCCTTCATTATCCTAATACCTAATGCACCTACATGCACACAGATACAAAAAGGGTACAATGCATACACAAAGATGTACATTTTACAAACATATTGTAACACTTCAGTGTTTGAATAGAAATTCCTTACTTCAAGAGCTACCTGACTGCAAGATACTACTGTACCTCAGAATTATTCTGAGGCTTAACAATAGGAGTCATGAATGGACAATAATCCAACTCATGGAAGCTCCGCCTGTAAGGATTTAAGGAGGGAAAGTTCTGCTGATTAGTGGGTATTGTCACTACATCTGTGTGTGTGTGTGAGTGTGAGTTCACATCCATGTCTGTTGACAGGTCCAAGTGGCTTTTGACATATCAAGCCTGCAGCGCCAGATACTCTGCATCACCAAACGCCTGTTTACCTCTTGGATCTACACCAAACACACACACACACACACACACACACACACACACACACACACACACACACACACACACACACAACTAAGAGTTAATGCATGGCTGGCATCCTGTCAGATTATTATCCAGGCTGATGCATGTGAAAGGCAAGCTGTGTTTAGACCTGCCTTCTTAATTGGCTTTGGCTTGAGGGTGCAGTAATTGTCGCCTCCACAGGGGTCTACCATCCAGACTAATGTTTTTCATTCAGCTTGTTTTCTATTCTCAACTCTATGATCAGATTTGTAAGTGTATTTTATTTGAACACAGTTCAACAAGTATTGAATACAGACAACAGTAGCAGACTGAGGCATCGAGCTGTTCACTAGTTATGTTTTGACTTGATAAAAACAGGCTGCACCTTAAAACTTAGTTACAACGTCCAAGATACAAGTTCAGATAGAAAATGGATTGAAACATATATGAAAAATTGGATCAATTAATGGTTGTTACATTTATTGAAGCAACAGACAAATATGCAGTGTCAGTCTGTATCTTTATTAAATTGATAAAGTAATTTTGAGGCTACTTGATTTTATCCCTAGTGTTGGGATTTAAACATTTTTGTGTGTGTCTGTGAAGATGGCAATATAACTGAACTCTAAACAAAAGCAGGAGGGTGGGGGCAGGAGCAGTTTGGGCAAAGTATATGGCCTTCACATAATGACTTATAATAACCGTTGCTGCTTGGTGTTAATCTTGAAGTTGGTTAGAATGTGTGTGCGTCACATCGCTGGTCAGTCTCACACCTGATAAGAGCTGCTGCCTGTACGATACACTGTATTTTAACTTGTTCTCATTTATAATTTTTTATTTTAGCATAACTCTCGATTTATTCAACATCACACAGAGTTCAAGCAGCTGGCCTAGCTTCTGACGGGCAGATAGAAAGGCGTTGTTTTGTTTGGATACCAATGTTTACACAAACAGAACATACAGCCGATAAATCAGGAACACAATATTCTTTACTCCAATGAATAACAACACCGACTCACAAGGCGTCAGCCGAGTCAAGGCTTGTTTATGTGAAGATTTGCCCAGCAACTATTAGAGGAGCTGCTCCTCATTGCTAGAAGGCTGGGGGTTGTGCTTTGGGTGCTGATTGCTTTGCTGTAACTTTTTATACCTTTCATCGTTACTTAATAAATACTTGATTGAACCAAATCGAGACCGGCTCTTCTCATATATGGGATAAAAGAACACTAGTCAGAAGTGTCTTTTGCTCCCATGGTAATTCACTTGACAAATCGTCACTCTGTGACAACATTTTAATAGTAATAAAAATAATGATTTGGATTTATAAAGTGCTTTTAAAGATAACCAAGACTGCTTTACAATGTTAGGACAATTAAAAAAGCGTCAAACTAGTTAAAGGTGATCTCCTCTGTTTTTACAGATGCAAGTATGTTGAAGATATTTGGGAGTACTGCTGCATATGAGTCCAATTAACTCCAAATTTGAAACTCCCGCTAACCTTAGCAATACACATGCAAAGTGTGAAGCCGATAAGATGACCAGTTATGCAGATTTGCCAGACAGCGATGTCTGGAATCAGAAGTTGGATAATCACTGCCAAATTCAATAATTGAAATGCATAAGTTGCACGTCAGCCCAATTTCACAGAGAGAAAATAATTCACCCCTTCATTCAAAATAGTTTTGCTTAAAGTATTGTGCATGTTGCATTTATTCGGGTGGTCTCCGAGGTTACCTTTTTAGTAGGCCTAATGTCCATCAATTAGACAAGGTCTTTGACAGCTAATTTGAAAAAGCAACCAGCAAATGAAGAATCTCATTGAACTTTTAATTACTGGTTTCATGGTTTACTACTAGCTTTAGTAAAATAGCACTATCTCCAATGTTTAGGAGAATGCTGCTCGACACATTTACTACAGTATACACAACATTGTTTTGGGGCAGTTTCATTTTTATTTGCCTGACTACTCCAGAACTGTTTGTAAATCCTAATGCTGAATTATACCACATATCTCAACAGGTTGAGCTGACCCTGCAGAGCCCTCCCTGTGTGTCTGCTTCAACCCCTTCTTCTCCTTCTTTTCTCCATTTCAACTCTTTTTATTTTCTTCCTCTCCCCTACAGTGTAACCACTGTAAAACAATTGCCATGCTCCTCAGAACTAGGAGCTCTATTTCCCTGACAAAGCCCACATCCCTCCCCCAACACCCCCAGCCCCACCACACCGACCCATTTCTTATGTTGATCAGACAGCGTGTGAAGTGATGCAAACTGCTGTGCTGCTGCTGTGGAGTCTCTCCCCCAGGCTCAGAGAGCCGCGCAGGGCTTTACACATTCATGAACTGAGTGGGAAGACCTCTCCTTTGTGTCAGTTCCCTCCAGCTGTGTGTGTTTGGATGCATGATATAAGTTGTCACGACTGTATCTGGGAGGACATGTATGGAAGCACATTAGTGAAACTATTGGGCAAGAACAAAACACAATTCAAGCAGTAAACTTCCAGTTCCACATTTCAAATAACAATGTCCAGAGTGCAAGCAAGGACAGGCAAGTGCAACCAATGGGTTGGTGTGCAGGAGGAATTGTGACTTAATTTATCCAAGGTGCTCATTGTCAGTTATAGATGTTTTAATTCTACCCTTGCAAACTAAATTTTCTCTCCCTCCACTGTCGGCTTCTGTCAGTGTCGCACATCATCATTTCCTGATCATTTTCCACACAGTTTAGTTCATACAGGTCATACTTTTAGACAATTCATAGTCTTTACAGAGACTTTTGGAAACACTTAAGGCCCAAAACTCTGGGGTTGTGTTTTAGGCTGGACATGCAGAAACAAAGACTTTTGAAAACAATGATGCAGTCTACATCCCCACTACTACACTTTTGTTTGAAAATGCTTCAACACAGCTACATATTCTTTTGGAAATGCTGCTGGCATTGGTTTAGTTTGAAAATGCCACATGGATAATCAATAGCTTGCATTGCTGACCCTGTTGTCTTTGCTAGCAGCTGTTGTGCAGTTAAACTCAGTATTTTAAGAAAATTCAACTGCTTACATGCAGAGGACTCAAACTATTATTTAAGCAATCTATGCACTCAGGCATGCTTATATCCAGTGTGTGTGAGTGGTCACATGGTTCGTTGCAGATCCAGATCCACATTGTAGATTATGGATCGTGGTGGCAGTTGATTATGAATTGGGATTGCAACCAGATTGCTTAGAAATACAAAATATAATTTGTGGCTCCCCTGATGTTTCTGCGTTTTCACCCTGTTAAAAGGTTTTCTTTTGGCACCTTTTCCTCCCTCTACCTGAGGTTAATATCAGAGGATGTCACATCTCATTAAGCCCTATGAGGCGAACTGTGATCTATGAATATAGGCTATACAAATTAAGTTTGATGGAATAATTAATTAATTTATTAATGAAGCAAACAGGACCACATCATCTGTAAGACCAAACAATTGTGGGGTTCACAAACTGGAAAATCACATCTTCAAGGTCCTGCCTTGAAAGCCGGTCGCCAAGGAACGTGGTCTAAGCCTCGTCCAAGTCCACAGAATACATGTAAACTAGATGGCCAAACTCTTGTTAGTGTAGAGAACTGTTGCCCATTGCTCCTCCTAAATCCCAAGTTCAACCATCAGCAGGAGCTTTCTTTCCATACCGTGGAACAAAGATTATGGGCGAGGCTGATCAGCATGTATCCCTGATAAATCCTCTCAATCCCCTTTTCAAATTCAAAACTCAGAACTCTGGTGATACACTCCAAAGTTAGGGGGCTGAAGACCCGCACTTGCATGTGTTTTCTTAAGTTGCTGTTCGTTGAGCTCTCAGGGCCACCGTAGAGAGGAGTGTGTTTGGGGGAAGTCTAAACGTGGTTGAACTATATTTTGGTTAATATGCAGGATAGCTGGAGAACCACAAAATACCACAGCATTGCCACGTACTGCTTCAATTTATTTCCCATTAGAGTGCATGCAGGCCCGGCCTAACAGTTATGTTACAGGCTGCAAGGCAAGACACCGTTGTCTGCTCTTATCATCACAAACTCTCTTGACATCTTCATCAGTGTCTTCTATGTGTGACTGCTCTTTCAACAGAAGAGATTTTTTTTCTTTTAGTTTTAGTCTTGTTATTGTCAAACTTTTGTATCTTCAAGTGCCACTTTTCTCAGTAGGCCTAAGATTGGTTTTATTTAGTTATTTGATGCTATGAAAACTGACTTTGGCACCAAATGCGCAACATGGCAGCTTTTGTGTCAGGGATATTTGGCTCATTTTCAGGATAGTAGGAGGAAGTGGAGATGTGTCATCCATCTCCATATACACTAAAAGGAACGGTCTTATACTACTTACCAGATGTTTGCTTAATTGTGACATTTCATTAACATGATGCATTTAGACATAAGGTGTGATTCATATGTGACCTTGCTATGAATGGTTGCATAACTCACTAACTCACTAAATGAGCCACTACCTAAAGTACATGCGCATGTGCCTGCATCATGAGTGCACTGCAATACTTACAGTTTTTCTCAGTTGTTAACACACAAAAAGCAAAAATTCGGCACAATTTGCACAACATTCACTTCATGGACCAATAGCTTGATCCCAATTTGGCACTACTTCACACTCCCTTATCTCATTAGACTCTGACTTTCCTTCTTTACACTCTGATGTAAATTACACATCACCTTGTTGTCAAAACACTACACACAATGTTCAGTTGTTGCACACACTTCTCAAGTAAAATATCAAAGCATCAACCTACAACACACAAATACTCATATCTCTAAACATTCAGGTCTGTTGAGCAATTTGCAATCAGGACTGCAGCATTAAAGTGCCTTGAGCCTCTGTTTTGTTTGATGAACAATGGAATACAATAGAATACAGTGTGCTCACAGTATTTATATTTTGCAGGACTGAAAGAGAACCACACCGTGCAGGAAGAACACGCATTTTCACAGCCGAACAGGAGACTGAAATTGTAGATATGGTTCATGAGAACAACGCTATCACACTCAGACAAATAAAAACTAGGATCCTGACTGACCGTGCTACATTTAGAAACGTCCAGACCGTCAGCCTCTCTACATTAGACCGTATTCTTCATAGGAATGCCATGCGGATGAAACAAGTGAACAGGGTCCCATTCGAACCGAACACAGACGCATCAAGGAGTTACGGCGAGAGTTTGTGCTTGTGAGTACCAAACATTCAGCACTGACACATGCATGTATTGTTCCTGTAATCGAATATTGTTCCTTTTCTACAGTGTCTCACTGTAGCCCACTGTGTTGACCTCTCTGTGTCCATACTGTAACTTGCATTCTCATGCTGTCTGTGTCAGTACTGTACTGTTCTCTGTGTGTACCGAAATAAACCTTTTTTTGCTGCATATTTGTGTGCTTGTGTGCATATTTGTGTGCTGTTTTATGTTTGACTATGAAAAAAGTAGGCCTACACTGAGACAGTTTACAAAAGGAGAAATGGCTAATTCTCCAGAGTCATTGTCATTCATATGGTGTGTTCCATTTCGATGATTGTGTTTTCAATTTTGCACTTCAGTGTGCTGTAAATGCTTGGAAGTGTGCAAGCAAATGCTTAGTTGTGTGTACTCAATAAATGGTATGTGTGTGTCATTTGAAAATATGGCTGTGTGTACCAAATGAAAACACGAGTTCCATTTTGTGAACAGTGAAGAGATTTGATGGCAAAGAGCCATCTTGCAAAGGGAGTGTCAGGTTTAACATTTTGTGTGTGAGGTTTTGAGTTTTCTGTGTGCATTTTTGAGAAAGCCGTTATTGTTTTGAAAAACGTGTGTTAACAATTGTGAAAAACTGTAAACATATAAGACGACACTTCCGGGTTTTCTACATGACTGACACACAGATGTATGGAGCATTTTCTCATTTAAATCAGCATCAGAATTAGGCACACTTTATTTACCAGACAGAATATATATAGTGGTTATGTCTTGGAGATTAATGTCACAGCAAAATGCAAAGGTTGGCAACATTTTTGAACAGCAGCAAAGTGTGAAGACAGATGTGGTGAAATAATAAAGTAATGGGAGAACCCAACTCGAGGCGCTTTTCAAGGCTTTCCTGCCCCTTTCCAGAATATGATATCACTCAGTAAGCATTTCCTCTTTATATTTTTGGAGTCACAGCAGACTCAAGAGGACAGTCAGACTGTGTGTGTGTGTGTGTGTGTGTGTGTGTGTGTGTGTAACAGAGAGAGCGAGAGAGAGAGAGAGAGAGAGAGAGAGAAAACAGCGAGAGGTTAAGGAGGTGTCAGGGGAATGCTGTAAAGGCAGCAGGACTCAGACAGCAGTGTGAAAGCATAATATGCTTTCAAAAAATACAAGTCTGTAATGACCTGGACATGGGGGTCGATAGGTATTTACTTACAGACAATGATACAATGGCGTCTATGTTAAAACAGAAAGAAGGGTTGCCTTAAAACTTCAGAAAACTTCAGCAAAAAAGTAACGAACCATATTACATCTCAATCAACTGAGCCATGTGTTTATTCTACTACCTTCTGGTAGATAGATATGATATAGATTGATGAGCTACTCTCTTCCTCCTTTTTCTCCACTCACCCAAATTGGTCTAGAAGATGGTCAACATTGAGTCTGGTTCTGCTAGAGGTTTCTTTCAGTTAAAAAGGAGGATTTTTTCTCAGTCACAAAAATGTTTGCTCGTTGGAACTGTTGGGATTCTCTATTACTTTCCTCTCTCTGGGATTACAACATCTGTTTTTTTCTTTTCCAGCTGTGTCCCTGGAGGATTTCTCAAACATGGTAGCCCACATCATATATATGTGATCATCTCTCCAGTAAACAGTACTGGTAAATGGTTTTGTATTTTTATAGCGCTTTTCTAGTCTTGATGACGCAAAGCTCTTTACATTACAGTTTAACATTCACCCCTTCACACACCCATTCATACAGTGCATCTATTAGCATCACTTTGTTTGTTCTGTGAGGGGCAATTCTTGGTTCGGTATCTTGCCCAAGGACACTTCGGCATGCAGATGGGGAAGACTGGCGATCAAACTGCCAACGTTCAGGTTGGAGGACCCCTCAGTCACAGCCTAACAATACTATGTGGCTCTCACATTACCTGATAGTAAATATATGCACCATAACCAGAACACACACAAAGAACAACACCATCCCAGAGAAAGGCCATTTAACAGCGTCTTCACTGTGAGGGACCACACTACCAAAAAATTTGATTTGAAATATATATAATGGTTGGGCAGGAAAAATGACAGCACATTGAGTGAAGGGGTCGAGGTCAAGATACAGGAGGATACACTCATTCATTCAGCCGAGCTAATCACGAGGTGTGTACTATACTGAATAAATCTACTGAGGTCTCGACCTTAAAGTGCTTTGAGATAATTGTGATTTGGCACTAATACAATTGAATCGAATAAGAAGAAGAAGAGACACTTTATTTATCCCACACACATGCACAAACATGCACAGACACACTCATGCAATGGGGAAATTAGTCCTCTGCTTTTGACCCATCTGGTGCAGGACACACAGAGCAGTGGGCAGCCATGTACGGCGCCCGGGGAGCAGATGTTGGGGGAGTAAGGTGCCTTGCTCAGGGGCACTAGACAGGGTAGGGAGAATAGTCTTTTTTGATATTTTTGGACAGATCCACGTTAGTCTTTTTATGTTGTTATACCATCCAGGTAAGTTTTTATTGAAACTCCGAGGAGACGAACCGTGGAGTCGAACCAGCATGGAACCAGAGACCCCTTCTCTGCCAGTAGTCCAAGTTTCTGCCACTAATCCACCGCCTCTCCCTTATTAGAAGGGATGAGGGAGGGAGGAAGGAGAAGGAATGAAGGGATGTGGGTAGGGATGTTTTGCTTTGTTTCCTTATTTTATCCTTTTTCTCACCTTTTTTCCATTCTTCTATTCTCTTTTTGTAGGGAACAGAGAGGTTGGCTTGAAGAATCTGAGAAAACAGAGTCTGATGGGTTGACCAGGTATATGTAGACCTGAAAAGAAATTAAAAGTGTGATTGAAGCCCTGATCACAAACCTAATTGAGGTAGTTAGCTTCATTTTTGTAGCTTTTGATCATAACAGAGTTTCTATCTGATTTTGAGCACATTAAACTTGCTGTCCCTGGTGGGTTAAAAGTTTATCCAAAACAAGTGAGCTCCTCTTTCCAAGAACAATAATGAACTGTAAGGCATTTAAGGGATGGCTGAGGCTGAGGGGTAGAGCGGTTATTCTCCAACCTGAAGGTCGGCAATTCGATCCCCAGTCTTCCCCCATCTACATGCCGAAGGGAAAGATGCTTAAACCTGAATTGCCCCTCATAGAACAACAAAGTGCTTTTAATAGATGCACTTGATGAGAGTAGAAAAGCGCTTTCTAAATACAAAAACATTTTCCTTTGGAATACTTTGGACCAATAAATTATGAATCCTATTTACAATTTTTATAAGATGCATGTTCAACCAATGTGGGTTATTAAAACCCTTGATGCCTCCTGAGGGTTGGCATGTTATCTCATCCTTCCTGGAATGTCTCAAAATAATAATAACAACTTTATAATAACTTTTTTTGTATAGAATTCAATTCAAGAAGCTGAATTCAGGTAATCTGGGACATTGGGTAATGTGGGCCCCCTGAGCTCCAGTCTGTTTAGTTCCTGTTCTAACAAAATGTTGTCAACAGGACCTTTACTAGATCATGTGACTGAAATTACATGACTTAATGGGGGTGATGTCACAGAAAGGGGAGGGGGGAGTATCAAAAGCTCCACCTTGGAAGGTGGGGAAGGTCAATGTCATATAATTCTGGCAAGATTAATGTATAAATCTGTCAGAATAATACAAAGTTCCAAATTGTTATTAAATTATTTTTGATGTATTGAAAAAGTGAAGGTTTGCAGGGCTCCAGCTCAGTAATGTAGACGTTAGCAAGTACCACTCAGATGAGAACAAATAGTCTGTTTGTTATGGATTATTTTCTGTGGTGGATTGATACACATTTAGTATATAAAAAGTGGGATGTACTCAAAATACCTCTTGGCTAAAATTGTCCACATCGAAATAGCAGAGAGAGAGATATCCTTTCTTTAAGTCACTAGTGTGGGTCAAGCTTTAAAACACTGGAACCTGTTTCCCATTATACTATTTAGCTCAAACCCATTTTGTGTCATGACTCTGGACTCTAGAAGTAAACTTGGAATCTTTAATGAAGAGTATTTTAGTTTTGATGATGGACTCTCCTGTTTTCCTTGTGTTCAGGTTTGTGTTGAATTTGTGTTCTGTCTTTCCCGTTTTAATTGTAGCTTTATCTCCTTGTGTGTTTCCACCTTGACTTCCTGTCTTTGTCGTGTTGCCCGCCCTTGTGATGTCAGCACCATTTACTCACATGTTTCACCTGTGTCCAATTACCCCTGCCTCCCCTGTAAATATACGTCTCCGTGCTTCCCTTTGTCTGGGTGTGTTCGTTGTCATCTAACATGGCCGTCTCAGGTCATCACAGCCTTTTTTGAGTCGTTTTGTAGTTTTCGAGTTCCTTTTCTGTTTGTGGATTTTTGTTAATCTTGCCTTACTTAAAAAAACACTTTTGTTATAGTTTTGCTTATGCAATTTTGGGTCCACCTGCTCTCTAAAACACAACATTTAGCCAGGAATTTGTTTAACTCCATCTCATCAAGTAGTGCAAAGCTTTTCAGTGGTCTCAGTTTTTGGTGATGTGACTTCCACTTTTTTAAACAACAGGGTTAGGGTTAAGTAATGGTTGAGTATCTGAGGAGAAATTTTATATATCAAGCAGTCTTGTTGTAATCATAGCCACCTCGATGGTGGTTCACCACCACTATCAGAGGCCAACACGATACAGGATCCGTCATACAGGATCTCAGTTATGATCACGATCCCTGATTTTTTAGGCACATAAAAACAAGAAATAACTGAATGGATACTGTAAACACCATTAGAGCCAGGAAGAAAATTATGTTTCTTTAATGATTTTGGTGAACTTTTTTTAGTAAGAGACAGGACATTCTATATTTTTATCCCCATAGTGAGGAAGAGCACAGTTACTGAAATAAACAACACCAAATCCATGGGGCATGAACTGCCTCTCATGGCTCGTACTGCCAGAATTACAAGGTTTCTCAGAACCTGTGCCCCCACCTCCATAAGCACACACACACACACACACACACACACACACACACACACACACACACACACACACACACACACACACACACACACACACACACACACACACACACACACACACACACACCTCCCCCTTGCAAATGGATGGGTCGAATGTAAATTCCACCTACACACTTTCCTGACTCATTTGTGCTATTGCTCCTGGAGAGCTGTGCAGAGAGGTGCAGAGTGGGCTGCAGCTGCAGTGTGTGTGTTTTCAGTTTGAAGTGTGTGCATGTGCGGCTGTCTATGTAAGTAGGCCTATGTGCACATATCCTTTTGGCATTAAAATGCAGACAGGTGCTGGGCTTGTCTAGTGTCAGCTCAGGCAGAAAATACACACCAGAAACAGAGGACACAACACATGTGTCGTGCCACTTAGTACCTCAGAAACACATTGTAATGGTGTCAGGAGTGTAATGACAGTGATGCCACTCTTTCTTAATGCTGGTCAACACAGATGCTGGCAGGTATGGATATTTTTCACTGATCTACAGCAAAATAAAAAGGGCCAAACCTTAGAGTTCAGAACCCCTTGAGCATCTCTCCAATTGAGAAGGGTGATTAATGACTAGGATTTGGCTGCCCCATAGTGACTAAGCTCCCCCTGCCATGTTAGCCCCCTACCCCCTCCACATGCTGCCACCCCACCTCCCACTGAGGAGCAGGTGGCTGCATGTGGGGGACATGCAGGGTCTGACGCTGTGAAAGCTGCTCTCACCATCAGTAACACAAAAATGCCATCGCTCCATCAAATGCACCCTGAACAAGCCTGCTATTTAACAAACAGCAACATATATCTAATAACTGATGGAAATAACAGGGCAACATCGATCTGGTCAATGACAATAAATAGCCAGTTTGCACCAAGAACCTTAACAAAGCTCACAGTCTGATCTTATCCGATGTCCTGCTTCAGTAGTCAGGAGGTACCCCCTTCATGGCCGTGTACAGTGGCTGCTTTCCACTCATACTGACGATGGCTCAGTCTTGTCACTGAACACAGCACAATAATCACAATGATCATATTTGGCAGTTAGAAATAAGGCCACATCCTAGCCAACAGGCACAGACTGATGTGTATATCTTTCTTTCTGTCCGTCGATCATAGATAGCCAATATAAAAAAAGGAATCTTTTCAAATCAGAACTATGATAACATGTGTACCATTTGTGTACTAATCCTAACCCTAATCTTAACATTACCATATAACATGTAACTGTAATGTTAGCTATCAGGAACATATTTATAGACTGAATTAATCATCAAGTTTCAGCTGATGGTAATACATTTTGTGGCCATTAGGGCACTGCTGTATCGAATTCCAAATAAGATGTGGTTAAAAATCTGTTTATGTTTGTTCATGTGTGGTAAAACTTAGTTATCAGTGGGTTAAATAAACATGAGAACAAAAAATGTATAAAGCTGAAAACGAGTAGTTTTTTCACACATCTAAACAAGTATATGTTTTTTCATTGTTTTGAACGCTTTTTCTTATTGTGACCATCTATGACACCTCTCCACCCCTCAAATCTTCTTTACACTAAAACTGAGAATGCAGTCACTTTTTGTCCGTTTGCATACGTCAACAACAAGAGGGAGCTGACTGAGTGAGTGTTTATCATGTCTGAATTCACATCAGTATATTATGGAAAATGGCAGATATCCTTATATCAGCCATCATGTAACCCCTGTGCGAATACAGTCTGGACGGGTTTGAGTCTGTGGCAGAGTAATTGTAAAGGTGAGGGTAAGGGCGGCTGTGGCTAAGGGGTAAAACCGTCGTCCTCCATCCAGAAGGTCGGCAGTTCGATCCCAATCTTCCCCATTCCAAATGCCGAAGTGTCCTTGGGAAAGATGCTGAACCCCGAAATTGCGCTCATCGAAAAAAAATAATGTGAATGGGTAATTGGCAAACTCCAATGTTAAGTGCTTTGAGTGTTCATCAAGACTAGAAAACGCTATATAAATACAGACCATTTAAGGTTTTGGCACCTTGTAGTTGTGGGCTGACTGTGTTTTTGTAAAATCGGACTTGTGTTTAGTACTAGCATACTTGTGGTTGGTTGGTGAAGATCGCCATGCGATCTTCAGTACAAGTAGCACGTTTCAGGTTATACATTTGATTCAGCTATTTTATTTATTGTTAATGTAAAATATGATTTTCTAGCAAACTTTACTTTCATGTTAATGAGTTTAATGGATGTTAATGGATGGATCTGTTGCAGTCTATCGAGGAGATTTAGCTATACATTATACTCTGATGCCTCTCCAACATACTTCCAACTCTGAACTGAACAACATTTATTGTCTCTTTTAATCGTGCACCAGCAAGGTCACCTCTGCTGGTCTCTGTTTAGTGTTTCAGAAGAAGTTATCTGCTGCTCTGACAGCTGCAGCACACTCTCCTGCCAGTTCCCTGCCGACACACAAGGATGGCATGAGGAATAATGGGTGAAATGAGGCGAAAAGGGAGCTTTTCACTGGTTGTGACCTGCAGGCTGCAAAACTGATTTTGAGAGAGGTGTGGGCAGACACCAGGCTACATAAATCCTATCAGCCTCAGCAGTGAAGTAAGGTGTTCCACTTTTTACAAAAAATGGGCTGCTGTGCATTGATTATGAGGTGATTTTCTTATTTCAGATAACCCCCACAGATGCAGGAGTCAATTGTTCATATAATCTCAGTTAACACAATATCAGCAAACCATCTAAAACAAACTCCCCACTTTATTTTGTGTACTGTAACACTTTGGCGTAGTCACCCTGACAGACAGAATCGTAACACATTCTCTTTGGCAAGGATTGGCAATTTCTTTACCGATTCAGGAAAGAAAGCAAGTCCAATCGAGATCCAGTTTATTTTCAGACAGGAAGTCCTGTTCAAGATGTGCAGGAATTAGGTAAAAAAAGGTTCAAATATAAATATAAGCAGGGGAAATTAACACACACAAACCCACAAAAGACAAATTATATACAAATTAAGGCCAGAAATAGAGGCATCCAGGAATATGTTTGGGTTTAAGTTATATAGTATATAGTATAGTTTTATAATCGTGGACCAACAGCCTTTTCATTTAAAATACTTTTCAATTATATTGTGCCTTGCAGATGAATCTGAGTTAAGAAATGTAAATTCTGAGTGAATAGCATTCGTAATGGGATTAGTGTACAGATCAATTGCCGTTCGTTCAGGTTTGAAAGCATCACAGTAGCCGTTTTCAGACATAACCTCTGGGTGAAAGATTTTACTAGTTAACCTTTCACACATGCACAACAGATCGGGTGGTTCCCTGCACAGATGCATTTACAACAGGAAGAAATCCTCTGCGTTATTCAAGGAAGAGTTGGAGCAGCTGGGTTCAGCAGACTCAGGAAGTGACGCAGGGGCGGCTCCTGGCATAGGCGAAGTAGGCGGTTGCCTAGGGCGCAAAATGCCGAGAGGGCGGCACAAGGGACTGATTTATCATGACGTGACACATGCAATATAAACCAATACATTCACATCACAACATCATCTTCTAAACCCGGGGACGCACCGGAGATAGAAGCGCCGCGAAAGCTGTCCGCTTCCTTTCCGCGCCCATGTTAAATAATTGGGCTGTTCGCACCGGCAGCGCCGCGGCCGCTCGCGATCTGCAGCGATGGTTTCGGGGTCTGTTCTTTTTTTTTCGCTCGCTGCGAGCAAATCGGGCCGGAAAACACATTGAAAATTGATATATTTCAAACGATATAACATAAGTGATATATTATATACATGATTAAATATACATCCCATACTTTCGATTTCTCCGCTGTTCTCCTGGAGTTTAATTTCCCTGTTTATTGCCGCCACATGATAAAAATGTCCCCATCTTCAATTATGTACTTAATCCCAGTGTTTGGAGTGTAACGCGTTACTGTAATTCCACTACTTTTAGCGGTAACCAGCATGTAATGAAGTATTTTTTTTTAAATCAAGTAACGCAGTTACAATTACTGAAATTTAAATGAGTTCGTTAGCCTCACTACGGAGTCCCTCTGGTACGGACTCTGGTGACATCGGTAGATTTTTTATTTATTTAACGAAATTAAAGAATTGTTAATATGCGGCCTCAACTGAATTATTGCGTGGTAAGTTACCAGCAAGACGGAGACTAACGGATCCCAAAGCTCCATTACGCACACGACGCGCTTCTGTGCGCTTTGGAGAGGTTGCTTTGTTATTTAAGATAAACATTAATTCGTTAATTAAAAATAATTCCACCGATGTCATGTCACTACAGTTATGATGTCGGAAATGGCAACAGAGTTGTTAGTGCTGTTGTGGCGATCTCAGGGTAATCTGCCGTGACTTTAATCCAGGACACCGGCAGAGTTGTTTATATTTTTAAGGCCGCCCTCATTTGCGATCTCCAGCAGCTGATCTTCTTCTTAACCAGACATGCTGGATTCACCTGGTTTGTTGACAAATGGGTCCGACAAATACCGTGCTGGTTTGTGTTCGGCGAAAAAGTGACGTGACCGAGACAAGCGTCTTGACATGCATAAAGCAAGAGTCATAACGCAGAGAATCCGGTCATTTTTCAAAATAAAACGGTTTTATTTTGAAAAATTACCGGATAATAGATAAAACAGAAAACATGTAAAATGTTTATTCTTTCTGTGCGGCCTGGTACCGACCTGGTGTTAGACTGTGGTAAGAGTTGAAGATGAGTCAAAAAAGGATTAAATTATCAGGTGCACGATTCAGAAACCGCAGCAAAGTAGGGGAGGAGAAGAAAGAACAATATAGAGGTAGAATCACCCCGATTGCGGACATCATTAATGTTTATTTATGTCGACATGACATGATATGCTGTCAGTACAGCTGATTTCAGACTTTTTATATTTTTATTATATATTTTTATTATTTTTTATAGCTTAGAATTTTGTCTGCCTGTGTGTGCATCTGTATACAGTCCAAAAGTTCTTGGGGATGCATGACATTATGCGTGTGTATGTTGGGGGGGCGCCATTCTGAAATCCCGCCTAGGGCGCCAACATTGCCAGGGCCGGCCCTGAAGTGACGTATTAACTCCACTGGGAGATCACGTGATCATGTTTACAGCACCCTGACACCATCATCAGCTCTTATACCACAAACTCTCTTGAAAATTTTGTTGGTACTGCACTGCTTGGTACTAAACTGCTGTTTTTTCCATCATCAGTCTTCTGGGTTTCTACAGACTTTATATCAGGAGGTCAGGTCCACAGAAATAGTAGAGCGTCACACTCTGAGTTCAGTGCATGTCTGAAAGCAGCTATCTGTGTTTCTTACCTGGAAATCAGGCTGCTCATCACTCTCATAAGAGGAAAGGTTTCCTCATATGGTTGTAGAGCCACATAAACTTAGCATCCCTTTAGCAAAGCGTCTCATCTTGGGAAATAGTGATGAGATATTGGAGATGGTGGAAGCTCCGGCTTTGGAGAGTTCACTCCATCCATATCATCAGAGAAAGGGCCTGAGAACAGGCAGCGAAATCTTAAAAGCACTGGATAAATTCCTTGATCGGCTCTTCTTTCAGCAATTTCACAGAAATGTTGACATTTAGGAAACTGGGGATAGTTTTTCACAAAGGTGTAAAGTGTGAAGCATAGTTTTCACCATGGTCTTTCCCAGCTGAGCAGCTCTTGCACAAAGTACATCCTCTGACGGATATTCCCATATTATGATAGTGACACTTGGCATGCACAATGGGGACAGCGTTTTAATTTTAAAATGGACCTAGCTCATTCTAACCTAAACATTTATTTTGCATCCTGCTGCCTGTAAGTCTTGGTTAAAGGAAACCCTTCCTGTGTTCTGCCTGCTCAGGCGGGTTTTGTGCCACAGGCAGTTTCAGACCATGTGATAGCTTGGCAAAAAGAATGGAAGAATGGGGAGTAACAGTATAAACGAAATTTAACTGATGTAATGAAGCCTAGGCAACTTCAATTTGATCAAGAAAGCTGTGAGGTTCACAAAATGTTTCTATAGTTACACAAAGTAGAGTGTAATGTGTTTGTAAATGTAACAGAGAAATGTTTTTTCACATAGCTTTGAAGGGCTTTAACACTGTCATTTAGGCATCAACTTTTAGACATGCACTAAACTCCAGATAATCCCCTGAAAAGATCCGGGCTTTTCAGGGGAAATTTGTTCATGTGAGAACATAGATGTTAGAGGTCTGGGCCACATGTGTCCACCTTATATAGCAGTGTGAACGCAAATCAATCCTGGGCCACATTTAAAGGCCCCCCTTCCCAGCGGACTGCCATCTATTGTGTCCCCTTCTATCATAGCAGAGGAGATGAATCCTTGTGTTGGTTTTGTTTCTTTTGTGTGTCACATTATCGTCTGCTCTTACTTCACTACGAAGTGAACATATAATCTCTCTTCTCATTGATTTGTTATATCAACACTGACCACCACATAATGATCGATACTTTCATTAAAATGGTCAAATCTTTTAATTTCAGTCAGCTCTTCTCTCTCTACCTTTTGGTCTGTCGCTTGCTTGTATGTACACACAGACACACACACACACACATACACACACAAACACAAAGTGACATTGGATACACTTGTGTAATCAGACTGGGTAAAAAAACATGACATCTCCTGCTGCTTTCTCCACATGTTAAAGGCAAACTTCTGGCAAAGTCGCCATGTACTCCATTGTGCGGACAGTTTCTGGTGCTCATGTCTGACAATGGCTACAGTTTCTTTTATTAAGATTGACATTGTTAGTTTTATTTCTTAGAAATTATTGACAGGGACAAGAGAGCAGTCTTCTCAAATCTCAGAACTGTAAAGTAACAATTGCTGTGCTATGTTTTGAAATCTGGCTTTCGTTTGGCAGCTTGAGTTGAAGCCACATTCTGCCAGTTTTACAACATTATCTAGAAGTACTGTAGCTTTGAAGCCAGATGGTAGGAGGCTACACTCTCCAATGGTGTAAAGTTCTCCATGTGTGATGGATTGTTTGGCTGTCTCAGGCTCTCTAACCCTTCAGCCCTGTAGCCCTTAACTTACCTTTATTGCCTCCACCAGCTGCCTCTAATGAGCTCTTTAAACTATACTCTCCGTTGGCCTTTTATTCTAAGCCTACTCTAAAGTTATTTACACACATACAAACATGAAATTTATAGACATCCCACAGCCGAGTTGTATGTGGTAACACAAACATCTGAAGAAGTTGAACTGGACAATAATTAGACTTCATCCTACCGGCCCCCTTACAAACAATTTCATGAACTGCCAAAGCCATGGTGAGACATGACCTGTGGGTAAAATCCAGAGAATTGGCTTAACAGTTTACCTGCAGTTTGCGTTTCACGTCATGCACAACACAGTGGGAGGTTCTCTGCACAGAGGAGTTCTGTCAGAAACAAATCCTCCGTATTGTTCAGGAGAGAGGTGCAGCAGCCGGGTACAGCAGACAGAGGAGAGGACATATTAACTGTGATTTTCTTGAATAAACATAGACACCTATGTTGGCTCTAATCACCACAAACTCTCGACATATTCTTAAGTGACGTCTATGTGTATGACACCACTTTTTCACTGGGAGATATTTGTTTTCTTTTTTCATTTTTACATCCGTTGCGCGTTAACCCTGCCACACGCTCACACTGAATCCAGCAGTTGATCTCCTGCTGTGTTCTCACATCGACTTCCCCTGGATTTCTACAGACTTTATACGTGGAGGCCAGGGAGAGAAAGTCTGTAGAAATGGCAGAGTTTCTCACTTGTATATTTTCGTGAACATGTGCGCCTCCTCTGGACTTCACTGCCCATTCAATGTATGAATTAAATATCCCGTTATTCCTCACATAGGATTTTTGTTGAACGGTGCCTTCAAGTGACCTTTGTCAACCCGTACAGTCACAACAAATCATTTGAGAAGGCATTAATCAGGTGGTTCTACAGAAGTGGATACTTAAGATAAGAGTTCTTCAGGAGAACCAATGCCAAAGTAATAGGGAAATTCAGACACTAGAGGCTGTAAACGAGTTTATTCTTGTTATATTGTAAATCTCAAGATTGTCAAAGAAAAGGTAAGTTGATCGAAAAAAGGAGGAAATTCAAAGGGCAAGGAGATGCGCAGTTGCTCTCTTGCAGCCCAACACTAAACCTGTGTGCTCATACTGCAGCTGATGGATTAATGACCTCTTTGATCAGAGCCTCCATCTGGTGACCACACCTCTTGTACCGGGGTTCAGTGGCTCCAGAGAAATAGCAGCAGGTGCCAAGTCAAGCCTCTATGTTGTGTTGTTGAACATGTCACTGGGATTCAGTTATATGTAAGTGACAGTTTCTTTTGTGCTGTGGATAGGGTTTTATAGAGGTTTAAACACATTTGATCAAATCTGAATCCAATATCAAATCCACTTATCGAATCTAAATCTTAACTCCTACCAAATTCAATGGGGTTCAACTTTTAACACTTGTAAATGAAGTTGAAAATACTGATATAGATGATAACTAAATGACAGTGCTGATAGTTAAGCATAACAAAACTAGGTTATGTTTCATGGAAGATGACATGGATGGGTCAAAAATAGTATTCAACTTAACATTATACACGTCAGATGAAACGGAGCAGTGACACGTCACCACCAACACTTGAGTATTGAGTCAGTGTGATAAATAATTTGCAAGCTCAGAGCTCATCAAGAACATATGTAGAAAACGTTGGATCTACATTTACATTTGATATAGATTTTTTGTAATTTTTCCCCTTACACTCCCCAACACAACCTCAGGCAAAGCCACAATCCTGCTACAACTTGCTCAGTTGTTATTTTATTGGTCCGGATCCCGATGATGTTATTGTTTTAGCGTATTGCTGCTTCTGTTCGTTTGAAAAAGATTGCAAATAGTGAAGGTGAGAGTGGACATCCCTTTCTGGTGCCTCTGTGGAGTGTTACAGTTTTTTTTTATTGCATAAACACTAAAATCAAGTATTACACAATTATCAAAACCTTACACTCAAGGAGCATAACATGGGCCAAGATTTGCACCACTATAAGAACAATATCAGCTTCACACTTTTTGCTAAACAATACACTCAGTGATCTGCAAAACACTAAACACACTTGTATACATTAGACACAGAAGTATATGAAGATGTCACTTCCTTGCAATTCCTAAGCACAGACTGTCAAATGACCACCCCATGAGCCAATTGGTTCAACACAGCTATCGGGTGTGCAAACACAGGATTGCTTAATTGTAGACACCAATCCGGTTTAAGCACTTTAAAATTGCAGCAGGTGAGTTCACCTGTCTTCAACCAAAATGTAAGGAGTCAGAAGAAGAAGAGTGAGGGTGAAAGGGGGAATCCACGGAGCAGGAGAAGGCTGCAGCTGCAGCATTAGTATGTTGAGGTATGTATTGTTCTCTTTAGCACTGTGATGTTGCATACTGCAAACGTAACCTTTATAATGTACATGTACTGTATTCCAGACCTATGCTGAACTAAACAATCTTGTCTTTCACTGTATTTTGGAGAGTTTTACAGATGGAGGCTGAGGAAATTCCACATGAATTCATATACATAGATGAATTCATATACATAGATGAGGCAGGGTTCAAGCAAGAAGGAGAGGCAGAAATATCAATGGCCACGGGCTATAGTGAATGTCCCAGGGCAACGTGGGGGTAACATCACCCTTTGGAACGATTGCACAACATCGTCACAGCAGTAAACCACATGCACCAGATGCAATACATTGTCATCTTGGGCGATGTGTCATTCCACCTCTCTGCTCTGGTCCAGAACTGGTTTCAACACCATCCACAGTTTACAGTACTATACCTTCCACCATACTCTCCCTTTCAAAACCCAATCAAAGAGTTTTTCTCGGCATGGCGGTGGAGGGTTTACGATCTCAGACCCCAGGCTCAGGTACCCCTCATTGAAACCTGTCCTGGATACATAATTTACTGTTTGTCTGATATTTGCTGAGCTTACAGTGTTATGCACACTCCTGTAGTAGCATGAAAACCGGGACATGTTTTGTTTTGATTCTCAATGTTGACTGATTTGGGAATATGGAGAGAAATCAATTATATTTTCATCAGTCTGCAGCATTGGTCTTGTGTAGTGTTTGGTGAATTCATTATATATTTGCACTTTCTCTGTGTACTTCACTTACAGGACTCTAACCACTGAAAAGTAGAATTGCTAAAAGTGTTTAAGGTTAGCAACAGCAGTGTGTAACTGGTTCAAACTGAATTAAGTCAAATGAAACTTGTGTGTTTCATATGGTTACAAAATATGGTTTTGATAAATTAGTGTATAGTTTTTACAAGAGATCTGAGGTGTTCTGCTGATTGGGTGTGTGGTTGTGCAAATTGTGTGTAGTGTTTTGAAATACCGGGCCCTGTTTTAAAAATCGTGTTTAAGCAATCGAGAAAAGAAAAGAAAAGTATCGATCATTATGGCGCCTTTTTACCTTAAAGAGATGCTAGTACCTTATCAACCTACTAACTAGAGCACTCCGATCCCAGAATTCAGGTTTACTTGTCGTCCCTAAAGTCTCTAAAAGTAGAGTAGGAGCCAGAGCTTTCAGCCATCAAGCCCCACTCCTGTGGAATAATCTTTCACTTACAGTTCGGGAAGCAGACACGATCTGTTAGTTTAAGAGTAGGCTTAAAACCTTCCTTTTTGATAAAGCTTATAGTTATAGCTAATTAGTGCGGCAGAAAGTAATTCGTCCTATGTTCCAAAATAGGAAGCGTTTAGTTTAAAAAGGCATAGAGGTATTGATGTCTGATCTACTGAGTGGGCCACATGGTTTTCATCGTACTACCATACAAACTTGTAGCCAGTCAGATTTACCTTGAGCCTCAGTGTACCTCAACTTTAGCCTGTATCATTGTATCATTGATTACATGGCAAAAACCCCTGTTGACGCTAAGGCGAAAAGGGAATTTATGACACATGGAGCTTCTCTTTCCAGCTTCTCCTTCCTCTTCTCCATCCTTATCACATCAGAGTAATTCTTATCTCATCAGTACATGTTACTAACTTGACCCCTTCCCCGGAGTTTCTGTGTCTTATCGCCCGCAGATGCAGGGCCACAGCTGTGGCCGCACCATGGATTATGATTGCGGATCGCGCGTCAGAGGTCGCAAAGGTGGATCCAGTTTGGTGGATTCTGTATCGTGCCGGCTGATCATAGTGGGAATGGCGGATCCTTTGTAGCGTTGGCATGGATGGATCCTAACTGGCGGCAGTGGACAATGACTGTGGACTATAGTGGATCCCATCCTGATGCTGGATTGTGATCTTGCTGGCTGCTGACCAGAGACTATGATTGCAGCAGGACTGCTTGACATATAGTATTGAAGTTATCCTTCAAAAATGTTTACCCTCATCGATGCTGCTAAAAACTTTAATCCCGATGATGTTTTCCTACACTTGACATCTATTGCACTTCTGTCCGTCCTGGGAGAGGGATCCCTCACATGTGGCTCTCTCTGAGGTTTCCCACGTTTTTTACCTGTTAAAAGGGTTTTTAGTAGTTTTTCCTTAAAGCCGGCGCATGCTTCTGCAAGTGCGTCTGCAGCTTTTCACGCCGCTGTGTGTCGACGGACTCGTTTTAATTTATGGTTCCCCAAGTGTTGCGCTTGATGCAAAGCAATTCACCGCCAGAAGACTAGGCGGAGTAATGTTTTTTGTCGAAGTCTTCTTTGTGTGTGGCAGTCGTCGTTGACTGTTTATTTACATCGCCACGGGCGGCTCATCATAGCCTTTTTCTGGAGGACAAATCCTCCAGTCAGTGACGGGTTATACTAGTGGTCATAGTTTCTGATCTCTTCTGCCAAACGCTCTTCTATTTGGTCCATATTTATTCTTCTAAATCTTTCGTGGTTTCTGCTGGTACTATGGGGCATGAAACTGGAAATGCGACTCCGGAAAGGATGTAGTGAGCACACCAATCACAGCCTAGCGGGCTGTGTGAGGCTTGCGGAACTTTGCCGTCTAGTTAGAAAAATTGGGCGACGCATGTAAGAAGGGAGACGTAAGTACGTAAGGGTCCCGGAAGGGCTCTTGCGCTTGCGGGCCCCTGAAAACGTAAAAGCATGCGCCGGCCTTTACTCTTGTTGAGGGTTAAGGACAGAGGATGTCACACCATGTTAAAGCCCGATGAGACAAATTGTGATTTGTGAATATGGGCTATACAAATAAAATTTGATTGATTGATATCGATGTTATACTGTAGCATTCCAGACACTTTAGCTGAGTCAATGTCTGTCTGTCTGTGTGTCTGTGTGTGTGTATGCCCAACCCTGTGTTACGTCACAATGGAGTTGGCACTAACCAGAATGGCAGCAAAGCTAATTGGTGGCACTGTATCCTGCTTTCTTAATACATCCACTATCAGATGAAATGGTCTATTAACTTCAATCTAGTGGTACCTCTCACTCTTTGTATGCATGTCACCCTATCATTCTCTGAACTTGGCTGAGTCTATCTATTTTTCTATGACCTGTTCCTCTCTCCTCCTACCATCCGTCTCTGCTGTCCTGAGAGAGGACTGTGTTATCAGTGAGGGATGAGGTGTGGGCCTCTGTGTCACAAAATCATTATAGACCTGCTCAAAGTTAATAGAGCACTTTCATACAAATACAGGAGGGACATATAGTTACACACCCATCCAGAGCCTGCAATACATGCACCACACATACAATATGTTCAGGTACTCAATTTCACAAAAGGAACACACACAAGCCATTTATTTCTCAGGGAGCATATTTTCAGAGTGGTGTGGGTGTTGATTGACAGTATGTGCGGAGGCCAGGGATTCAGCCACACATGGCTTGGATAAAGTGACTGACGTAAGTCACCGATAAATGTAACAGCTTCTTTGTAGTCTGGCTGCTGGTAGTCATAAAACCTTACAGGGAGTGAAGGCACCAAAGCCTGATTTACACCAAGTGCCAGTCACTGGTCACAGAGTCGAATATTCAGTATAATGAGGGAAAGCCACTGTACTCTGTTACAAACTACCTTGCTGTGTGTGTAGATAATTGATTTCCTCATTTAAAAACACAACATCTAGGGCCTCATCCAATCTCACAAACACAAATGCAACAGCAAATCTAAATCTCTAAAACTCACTATGCCCCTTGTGATTATCAAAGTAATTTAATGATTCATCAGCTAAACTTTAGTCGTCACGTATTAAACTTTGGGGGATGTGGGAGTGCTGCTGCCTCATGCTCCTGATTATGTATTGGGCTTCAGGCAGACCGTGTTTACTACACAACCTATCAGTGATCAATATGAACCAATTGTGCTAAACCTGATGAGCCTGTTGTGAAAGCCCCTCGGAAACAACTCAATATCATTGAGCTCTGACCGTCTGCCTGGTTGACTGCAGAACTTATCACAGACACTGTATGTTTTGATGTTTCATGAAGTATAATATATGTTCTGGAGTAAACCTTTCAGAACTTTTCTCCCCTGCAAACATACGGCTTCTTTACTCTTCTTTAACAGAATAAATAGATGCTGAAAATATGGTAGAAATCTATTTTAGACATTTGTCTCTAGAAAAACAGCAAATGCTAGAGAAATCTGTTTATCTTCTTCTGTGAAAAAACAATAGAAAAGCGAAACACATGATCACTCCAGGATTCCTATAGACAGGTCACTGTCAACACACAACAAACTGCCGTATACTGTATATGCTTCTTTGTATATCCTCACTAAAGAAGAATCCCTACATTTTATGCAATTCACCAAGAATTATATTTAAGAAATTATGCTGCAATCGTCAAGATACGGATGTGCAGCAGGTGTTTTATCATGCTCAAACAGGACGTCTCTAATGATCCATACATACTAAGAAAAATAAGAATAACAAAATAAACCCAACACAAATAATAAATCATCACATACATATACAGCCGTGGCCAAAAGTTTTGAGAATGACACAAATATACATTTTCACAAAGTCCGCTGCCTCAGTTTTTATGAAGGCAAATTGCATATACTCCAGAATGTTATGAATAGTGATCAGATTAATTACAATTAATTGAATTAATTAAATACTTAATCCCCAAAAAAAACATTTCAACTGCATTTCAGCCCTGCCGCAAAATGACCAACTGACATCATGTCAGTGATTCTCTTGTTACACAAGGGGAGAGTGTTGACGGGGACAAGGCTTGAGATCACTCTGTCATGCTGATTGAGACAGAATAGCAGACTGGAAGCTTTACAAGGAGGGTGTGCTTGAAATCATTGTTCTTCCTCTGTTAACCATGGTTATCTGCAAGGAAACACGTGCAGTCATCATTGCTTTGCACAAAAAGGGCTTCAGAGGCCAGGATATTGCTTCCAGTAAGATTGCATCTGAATTGACCATTTATCTGATCATCAAGAACTTCAAGGAGAGGGGTTCAATTGTTGTGAAGAAGGCTTCAGGGCGCCCAAGAAAGTCCAGCAAGCTCCAGGACCGTCTCCTAAAGTTGATTCAGCTGCAGGATCGGGGCACCACTAGTGCAGAGCTTGCTCAGGAATGGCAGCAGGCAGGTGTGAGTGCATCTGCACGCACAGTGAGACAAAGACTTTTGGAGGATGGCCTGGTGTCAGGAAGGTCAGCAAAGAAGCCACTTTTCTCCAGGAAAAACATCAGGGACAGACTGATATTCTGCCAAAGGCGCAGGGATTGGACTGCTGAGGACTGGGGTAAAGTCATTTTTTCTGATGAATACCCTTACCTATTGTTTAGTGCATCTGGAAAAAAGCTTGTCCGGAGAAGAAAAGGTGAGCGCTACCATCAGTCCTGTGTCATGCCAACAGAAAAGCATCCTCAGACCAATCATGTGTGGGGTTGCTTCTCAGCCAAGGAAGTGGGCTCACTAACAATTTTGCCTAAGAACACAGCCATGAATAAAGAATGGTACCAAAAAATCCTCTGAGAGCAACTTCTCCCAACCATCCAAGAACAGTTTGGTGACGAACAATGCCTTTTCCAGCATGATGGAGCACCGTGCCATAAGGCAAAAGTGATAACTAAGTGGCCCGGGGAACAAAACATTGAAATTTCGGGGCCATGGCTAGGAAACTCCCCAGACCCTAATCCCATTGAGAATTTGTGGTCAATCCTCAAGAGGCGGGTGGACAAACAAAAACCCACAAATTCTGACAAACTCCAAGCATTGATTATGCAAGAATGGGCCTCCATCAGTCAGGATGTTGCCCAGAAGTTAATTGACAGCATGCCAGGGCGAATTACAGAGGTCTTGAAAAAGAAGGGTCAACACTGCAAATATTGACTCTTTGCATAAACTTAATGTAATTGTCAATTAAATCGTTTGACACTTATGAAATGCTTTTAATTATACTTCAGTATACCATAGTAACATCTGACAAAAAGATCTAAAAACACTGAACCAACACACTTTGTGAAAACCAATACTTGTGTCGTTCTCAAAACTTTTGGCCACGGCTGTACACAAACTGCATAAACTAACAATCAAGTTAGTGGTCACATATAGTCTGGCTAGTAACACCGTCATTTCTTCTTAGTGAACAGATGTATGTATTACATGTTTATTTTAATATAAAGCAGGAAGTGAGATCTGATCACACTTGGTCACAGGAGACACATTATAATGTCAGTTGTGAACTTACTAAAATCAGACCACATCCATGACCCCTCACGTGCACGCCGGTGTCAACAGGAAGCATTTGGTTGTTAGTTGCAGAATTGTCACAGATTGCTCAAATAACAGCTCGTCACCTACACATGTAAGAAGCTGTATCATTATTAAATACAGAATGTAACTGCACAACATAATAAGTGAAGATGACGTCATGACTGAAAAGACCAAATTACCAAGCGGTTGTGAGAGTCTACATTATTGTTAACAAACATTTCAGTTTCTTCCTGTCCAGGCTAAAATGCTACCCAGCTGTAGTGTTGACACTAGTCGTGTCCTTCACAGCTTTGATGCATTTAAAATTTAAAAACATAGACAACATATGAATGTAGCCTCAGAGCTGTCCACTTGTGATCTCAGAACTTGTAGACCCCTACATAGGCTGGTTTACAGCCCCCTCCCCCACCACTTCACTTAGCAAATATTAGCACATAACTGCTGGAAAGACACCATAAAAAGCTGCAGTCATGGTTGTATACCACAACCCCCGGAGCTGGTCTACTTTGGGGATTCAATCTACCCTTCCATATTTGTTGAAGCATGAAGTAATGAATAACATCAATCATGCAAAATTGCAAAAAATCAAATGACGGACAATAACAATTGATTAAGTATTCTGTCTTTGCTGCATCAGTCCTGAACAGAAACCCAAATCCTGAACATGCAGACTAATGGTTGAACTTCAAAGATGGGGACAGACAAGGATATTGTGTTTTTATTAATGCACTACTCTTTTAGGACAACCTCTGTGACATCCTGTCTGCCTCCTTCATTAATCCACACCTGGATTGTGTTTATTGAAATACTCAGGAAGATTTATAGAGCCAGTCCTGTTGAGCGTTTTTATGTTGTGTGTTTTCATGTGTGACCTGTGAGGACCTCTTGATGGGAATATGGTTTTCATTATCGTGGTCATTATGACCACGTCTGGTCACCTCCAGTCGTTCCCTAAAACATGTTTATGGAAAAACCTCCACTGTGACTGGAGGAACAAATGGTTTAAATTAACTGCACTGAATGGTGTGCATTTGTTTAACTTGCTGTTTTATAAGCTGCAAAACATGTCTGAATTGTAGTAGTTTTAAATTAGGACACTGGGACAACTTCAGGTGAGATAATTCCACTTGTTTTAATTGCAGATTATGTGTGCACTTTTTTTGTTTTGCTTCATACTGTGATTTGCAGACCTCATAGTTCAGGTGAAAAGATAAACAATTCAAAAAGCACAATGACCATAAAGTAGCCAATTGTAAAGAAATGACCAGGGACCACCTATATTTTCATTTGGGCCTTTGAAAACACTTACAATTTATCAGAAACCGCCATGGTTGTATGAATTTATAGATATGTTTTTTATTTGTAGAAAAATAATGTTGATGAAGCGAATGAGAGGAATGGCTGCGGTATGCTGGCAAGGCATTTGAGGCAGAGCAATGAGGGTGGGAAGCAATAGTTTGCCCTGCGGAGGTTGGCTGCAGGGGTTTCCTTGCAACATCCACCATCAGGTTGCTCAAAGACCTGGGGATCAATGGACAAGTGCTGCACTAGACCTCAAAAGAAACATCACACACTGCAGAACGCTGCAGCCAATGGCTCTGGATCAGGACGGTGTGATCAACCGGCGGTGGGCCTGCCTTAGAAGAGGGTGTCTTGTGATTGAAAGGCCAAAACACCTGATGATTCTAAGGTACACAACTGAAGATAGGTCCCTAACTTCCGCTGGTGGTCACCAACATCCGATTACATAAACTGTTGGTCTGCATTCATTTTACATTACAGTACATTACATGTCATTTGGCAGACGCTTTTATCCAAAGCCACTTACGCTCATTAGTGCGGCAGAACATACATTACATATTCTCCATGATGTCCTATGTTCTAAAATGGGGCAGTGTTTAGTTTCAAAAGACAGAGGTAATGATGTCTGATCTACTGAGCGACCACATGGCTTTCGTAGTGCTGCCATACAAGCCAGAAGCCAGTCAGATTTACCTTAGCCTCAGCGTACCCTTAGATCCCTTAAATCCGGCCATTGATCACAAGGCCAAAACATTTGATGACGCTAAGGTGCACAACTGTAGGTACATCCCTAACATCCGCTGGATGCCAGCAATACCTACTCGTAGTGAGTAACCCTAAATTGTGCAGAAGACCTTCAAACTTACAAGGGATATAAAGCATCTTTTTACTATATTCAAAAAAAACAAGTGTTCTGTAAAAACCCCATGATGTGGAGGAAAAACAGAGCTAAAGGATTGGCTAAAGGTGTTGTCTGTGCAGTTAAAATGCTCTGAGAACAAACTAGGTCAGATTTAACAGCCGATTCAAATAGTACATTTTTAATTGACTGTAAAAATCTAAATCATTCTTCAGAGTGAGATTAATATGGTCTAGATCCCAGAGTTGCAAGAAAATGTTTCCACCATTACATTACATTTCATTTAGTTGACGCTTTTATCCAAAGCGACTTACAATAAGTGCATTCAACCCCGAGGGTACAATCCAAGAACAACAAGTACAATTTCTTCAAAAATAAAACAAAACTACAAAGTGCTATAAGTAAGTGCCATTTAAGTGCTACTAAATTGTTAGTTTCAAAAATTGTTAGTATTTTTTTTTTTTTTATTCAAGGTATAGTCGAAAAAGGTATGTTTTTAGTTTGCGGCGGAAGATGTGTAAACTTTCAGATGTCCAGGGAACATAAAATTCAAAGTACACATCTTTCTATTGCGCTCACTTTGGCTGGTCAGACCAAAAGTTCCCTGGAAAAAAAATACTTTATTACTTTATTTTATTCATACAGCACCAAATCATAACAGAAAGTATATCAAGGCGATATGGGAGCTAGCATGGTTAGCGACAAACAACGACAGGTTGTTTGTCGTGTCAGAAAAATACCTACACACGGTGCACTTAACCTGCATTTGATGCACAGTACCTCCAAGAACGACTTGAGTTGAATTGTGTTTGTGTGTGTGTATGTGTGTGTGTCTGAGTGTGAGTGACGTAATAGGCTAGCACATTTTTCATGTGAACTTCATTCTAATCTTGTTCAAAAGGAGCATATTTTGTTTTTGTTTTGTTTTTACTTAGAACTGTTGCACTGTAACCAATCAGCCATCCGATCAGTCAATTCCCATAACATAGATTGTTACATTTTATTTTCAGATTCAAACATATTTTAAAGTTAATGTAAGGTTTAATTTGAATGAAAGTTAGGGTGATGTCCTATGAAATCATGACATAACTGTGATTTTGTGTGCATGCGCTACTCAATAATCTGGGCTAAAGTGACTGAAATAAGTTACCACATGAATCTGTTCTCTCACACATACCGACAGAAGACAAATTAGGTGAAGTGCTTGCTCTTCCTCAGCCCTTGTGACACATGAACACACTCAATTCAAACAAACACACAGGTTAAAGATGCAGAGTGTAACACAGCAGAGAGTGGTGATCTGTCGGTGGCTCTCCTTCACACTGAGCCCTCAGCCTCCTTATTTCAACCCCCCTCCTCCCCAAACCCCCAGGAGAATAGTCCTGCATTGTCATTCACTAACAGTAATGAGGTAGAGGGGAGCTGCTGAAGTGCTGAGAGCTGACAGCAGAGAGGCAGACGGCAGGGATTAAAGTCAACTCAATGGCACACTGTGCTGGAAATACAGGGGTAAAGAGAGGGGAGGTGAGTGAGCTAGGGGACACGTGATTACACAAAGAGAGGGGGAGGAAGTATTTAGCATGTTTAGAACATTTGCAAATGTATGATTCTTACTGAAAACGATACTAGGGTTGCAGGTTTATGACCTTCAGACCAATTGCTGACAGAGTTCAATCAGCAGTTGTATTTTGAATTACATGCATTTGGATTCATTTTAATTAATCAATTGCAATAGGAGGATATATATATTTAGTTTGATGACCTTTTGTTTGATTTGACAGGCAATAGATATGTTTTGCCTCTAATGCTATTTTCAGGCAACTTTACAGGAAAAAGTTTCCTCTGACAAAATGATGATGTTGGCACATCATCTTTTCCAATTATTAAGATTAATATTTACTGGGCAATGAGCTCAGCCGGCTTGGTTGACAATGACAGCGATGCCAGGGAGTTACTATAGCTGTTTTCAGACATGATCTGCAGGTAAGGTCTGGAGAATTGAAAACAGAGTTTACCTGCAGTTTGGTTTTCATTCATGCACAATGGAGGATCTCTGCACAGAAGCATTGAAAACAGCAACAAATCCTTTGTATTATTCAGGCGAGAGGTGGAGGACCCAGGTTCAACAGGCGGAAGCAGGAAGTAATATATCAATTCTGCTGCAGAGATCAGATGTTTTTGTTCACAGCAAATCAACACAGATTAATTTTTGCTTCTGCCTCTCGCTCGCAGTGAATCCAGTGATCCCCTGCTGTTTTCTCACAACGAAGTCTCCTGACTTTCTTAGGAGTGTATATTACATTACATTTAATTTATCCAAAGAAACTTCCAATTAGTGCATTCAACAGCATCTTGCCCAAGGACACTTCGGCATCGGCTGGGATACGAGCCACTGACCCTCTGGTTGACCCCTCATCCACAGCCTCCCCTGTATACTAGGGGGCCAGGCGTAGAAGTCAACAGATAATCCGGACACTCTCACTCAGACTTTGTGCTTCCACAGAAGATCTGCGGAGTTCAGTGCATGTCTGAAAGCACCTTAACTGTCTTTGCTCAAGCATTAAATAAATGTGCTTTTTTTCTTATGCAATAAACTGTTAACTGTTATTTTTACTCATACTAACCTGCTTGTACATAATTCTTTGCCTCTGCACTTTACTTATAACATTTCATACAAACTACTACAGTGAGAGGGTGTATATAATGTACATACTCAGCATTTCTTTTAATTTAATTTTAATTATTCTATTACCTTTTTATATTTCTTTATTCTCTTGTCTACCTTATTCTACCCTGTCTGCTGATGTAACAACTGAATTTTCCTGGAGTGTGGATTAATAAAGTTTTATCTTATTTTAGCTTAAATAAACTCAGCACCACTGCACTGAGGCACATTTCTCCACTGATCAACAAGTGACTCTGCTCCTCTGATGTTTTCACTCACGTGTAGAACTGATCTTTATTAAAACCTACTGAAATTATATTTTAGTTCCTGGATAAACGGGGCTTCGCTTCTTCTGCAACAAAGAAGTCAAAACACTGCCTTGAGTCATTATCTGCGGGAAGAACTTCTGTCTGCAGGTGTGTTTGTGTGTGTGTCCACTTGTCTCCATTTAGTCCGATATTGTAAAATAGTTATTAATCGATGATGTTGAATCATGACTCCAGATTGGTCCGGCCATTTTAACCCTGATGTCCTGGTTGTGCGCGTCACGTTACGTCTCGTGTTGACGCAAAGTAAGCGTCAGTCCTGTACTTGTCCAAAGCACTTGTGATCTGTGATAGTGTTTATTGTTTAAATATAAAGTGAGGGCAGGTCAGAGTTGGAGTGAGGAGGAAGCAAACTCTGACATGAGACTCACACAAGACAACCGGGCCTTTAATGAGCGTGTGTCCTGATCCTGAAGCACCAGTGGTTATAATTATTCAGCGGTGGAAACCCGCTGAAACAATGAATGTAGCTGAAAACATGAATAATTATGTTCAGTGTCTGTATCAATGCAGAGACGTCCTCCTCTCTGGATGAGCCTCAACATTAGCACGTGTGCTGATGCTCTTACTGTCCTACACCTAAACTGATGTGGGCGTAGCTCTATTCCAGCCACAGGATTGGTTCAGCGCAGGGCTATTCTCATTATCATTGGTTGTACGTGTTGTCTGTCAAAACATTGATGGGATGAGTTATGTCGACATGTCTTAAATTTCTATCAAGGAGAAGATAATTATCACTATCGTTTTATCGCCCAGCCCTAAGTCTGACTTGAAAAGGTTTCTGCTATTTTCAGTTTTCATTGCAATTGCAGTGGCGGCTTTTTAATACAGGGCACCGCCCTCTCCAACAGACTGAGAGAAAAAGCTGATATGAACATGTTAACATAATTTAATTAGATAATTATAGTTTACTTGTACAATGCACCTGGTAGACTGTATGCGCATGTGAGCATTCGATAGAAATCTTTGTGAAATTGAATATGGCAGCAAATCTGCAAATCTTGTTTTTTTATACAAAAACACCTTTTTACAAGAAGAAAAGTTTGGTGTGGACGACCAGATTTGACAGATCTAGCAGCCGGCAAGTGATTAAGAACGAGCTCACACCTGGGGTTCCTCCTGCTCTTGTTATGAGAAACAGAGGTGGCCAACCGGATGTGTAAGTCATTTCTTTTATTGCTTCCCCTGTTTGCTGTTTCAAAGTGTCGGCACTGAGGCACTTTGGACAACGACGTGGGTGCAAGACCTAAAATATCTCTCTGATGTTGCCACAGTCACTGAGACAATGAGGCTACATGTCTGTAGCAGGCTTAGCACTGCTAATGAAGGCTACAGGATTGGCATATTATGTGTTGTGTTGTTTTTGTTGAGTTTGGCATCACTTTGTTTGTTGCTCACAACACTGTGCCCCCCCAATAAATGTATCACCAGCTGCCACTGGTCAAATGTTTTAAATGTCATCAACACACCGATTCGCTCGCTTTGATTCTGAAGACATTTTCCTGCCGGCTCATTTGGACAATCTCCAGACATTTTACCAGGGGGCTGGCAGGAAAATGTCCACAGACTTTGACTAAGACATTTAAAATGTCCAGGGTTCAGTGAATTGTCTGAAAGCAGCTTTGGTGTTTTGTGCTGCTGCTCTCGGCCTGTTTCTTTCTCTCTCTCTAACACACAAACACATTAATCATTGGCAGCACATGACACCGGCCCATGAAAACATCCATTATGTTTTTTTTTACCATCCACTGCAGGCCGGCAGGATTCCAGTTGAGAGTGTCTCTCCTTCGCCGATCCACCCAGGCTGATTAAACAGGTCGGCATGTATCCTGCATCCCATTGTCTCTTTAAGCTTTCACCAACAAGGGGGAACGCCTTCTCCGACGTGGAACGCCCTCTCCGAGCACCCCGGAGAGCTCTACGTACACCTCTGTTTTTTCTAACTTTACGTCGGAATGTCGGAGAGCCTACGGATACCCCTTAGCTGTGATCGGTCCACTTACGACATAATTTCCGGAATCTCACATTTCCAGACCTCACACTTCCTGTTTCATTCCCAACATCACAATATACTAATTTTGCACCATGTTTTTTATATCACTTATTTGCACCTTGTTTGTTTAAAGTCCTTTTTTTGCACCTTGTTCTATTACTGATTTTGCACTTTCTTTGATCTTTTCTTCTTTTGCACATATTACTTATTTTGTTAATTATTGTTTGTATATACATTTGTTATAAATAAAATACTAAATTCAACAGTTGGGATTTTCTTTATTTACATGGCTAAAAGTCAGTATCAATTCATTGCTCACACCTATAGGAGTTCATATAGCCTGCAGTTTAAACAGGGCTGATCATATGCCAAGACACGAGTCTCTGGGCGGCATCAACCGGCATGCTGTGTGTGCCCTGGTGCCGTATGTGTGGTTCCACATGACGAAGAAGGTCGTCAAATCTGCCAGCTGACATACGGAAATACGCAAAGTGCATTTCTTCGTCAACAGCCCTCAGAGGTCGAACAAGAGAAGCATATTCTCCCGTCCTTGGCCTTGATTGATTTAGTGGACGTACAGACCACCTCTGCCTCTGTCTCCTCTTCTGTTGTTGTTCTCGTCTCATAAAATCCGTTACAAGCAAGTCCTCTTCCATGTCAAGCAGCTCCAGCTCCATCAACAGCCTTTGTCTGTTAGTTGCCATCATTGTGTGAGGAAAGCTGGGAGGAGGTAAATAAACAATCGACGACTTCTACATACAAAGACGTCATGAGGTAGGCTTCTCTAAGCTCGTCTTCGACAAAAAAAACGTAGCGCCACCTGCTGTTCTGGCGCTGAATCGTTTTCAGCACCCATAGCCTTCAGAGAACCATACATGAAAAAGAATCCGTCGTATCCGTCCGTAACGGAGTCGGAGTAGCATATTTCAGCCTTTACTCCTTGCTGCCTACTCTGGCTGATAGCTCTGGCTCAGGTTGTTGCTCCTGTTTTTGCTGTTGTTTAGCATAAAGTATGTTGTGAATATCCCTGCATGTAGCCCCAGGCATTCCGGAGTGCTGTGGCAATGACAGAGATGCCATTCTTTATATGTAATAGGTTTGTATACCATCAAACTACATTTGAGCAGAATATTGCAGCAGAGAATATGCATTTATAAACAGTACAAACTCAGTGGCTGCAGCTGACAAACACATGACAAAAAGTAAATTGTAAACCTTGTCCTTGTGAAAGCAGCGTCCTGCATTATTATAAATATTGAGTTGACATCATGATCTTCAATTAGCTGAGGTAAGAAGAGTACAACATTTTAGTCTGACATGGGACGGATTGATTACTGGATTGATTTGGAAAAAACAACTGACTTCCAATGAATGTATCTGCATTTAATTACATTGATGGGAATCCAAACTCATACTTTGGAAAGTGAAAGAGGAAGCAACAACAGAGGGAACAAAGGTGGGAGTGCCAGCTTCCAGTTGGGGTGTGGGTGGGTGGTTGTGTAAAAGCCTGTGGTACAAAGCTAATGGTCCAGCAACAGCACTCAAGCCATCTCTCTTGATCGCATATTAAGTATTAGAGCCCCATGTGGGATGTGCTGTATGTCAGTGTGTGACAGCAGCAGACAATCCTTACACAGTAGACCTGGTACATACCCCTGTGTGTCCCACTCAACTTGACAAACACCATCATTAAAGTGATCCCAGTAGAAACATGACCAAACTAATATTTCTTTGAAAAAATCTGTCATTTGTTGGCAATGTTAAAAACTTTACATGTTGGTATACTTATATTATATTATTGACATACACCAAACATGTATCACTGTTTTCATTTTTTTATTGTATATTCTAAGAGGCAGCAAGATTATGTGAAAATCAGCTTATTGTTGAAGCCCTAATAAATAAATCTGGTATATAAGGGCTTCAACAGTAAGCAGATTTTCACATAATCTGTATGCGATACAACTTTGGTCTATTTCAATAATATAATATAAGTATACCAACATGTATGGGGGTCTCTGGTGAGCAGAAGGTTGGTGATTAGCCCCTCATAGAAAAAAGTGCTGCCCATAGATGCATTGTATGAATGTGAGTGTGAATGTGTGAATGGCAAACTATAAAGTACTGTCAAGCGCTTTTAGTAGTCATCAAGACTGGAAAAGTGCATATAAATACAGACCATTTACCATTTAAAGTCTGTTGTGGTGGTAAATTAGATAACTCAGTTAGGAAGTAAATTGGAATATTTGAACGCACACCACAATCACTGGTTCATTCAGCGCTTGACTGCAAATCAGACTGCAGAGTACCAAACACTGTCCTGAACGTTCTTCAGCTCATACATTAGCAAATTTGATCAAGTTAAAGCTTTCCCACTCTATCATCTAACATTACATCACAGATATTTTCGACACCTAATTATTAAATAAAATACAAGGTATTAAATAATACAACTGTACCTCTTACTTCTAATCAGAGGGAAAGAGAGTACTGAAACATTACTGAACATTGGTTCAACTTGTGAGCTTAGAACGATGGTTCATGGAGTATAAGCTAAGCACTTTAATGAATGTTTGCAAACTAAAAGCTTTGCAACTCTATATTATTATATAAAAAATGTGGTTATACTTCCTACTTCTCACTTGAGGACATGAGGTTGAGGGAGCAACTCAGCCGTCAGTGCATGAACACACTGAACATAATCATTCAGTCACAGACACTGTTTTGCATGGCAGCTTCCATCAGGCATTATAAACTACTACAATGATCTTTTTCTCTCTACTCTTCCTAACAGTAATGTTGTGTATTTCTCTGACTGACGGAAACCTCAACTCACCGGATCGTTCTGGGAAGCGATTCGGTTCAGTTCATTCACTAAAAATGTATTTTGAACTAAACATTCGCAAACGACACAACTCTACTGCTAAGTCTGAATCTGTTTTCCTATGCCATAGCCTCATAGACTCTTAGGCTCTCAACCCAGCTGAAGAAATGTTGAGTCTGGGATCTGCAACTCCTCAGTCTTACATTTACAGTGTGCTCTTTTGGGAAAAGCATTGTTAATGGTCTGTCAGCTTCTGTTTGTATTCATTGCATGAAATATGCCTACTCAAACATTATCACAACTGATGGCAGTTACAAACTCTCTCTCTCTCTCTTGGCGGCTGTGGCTGAGGGGTATATCGGTCATCCTCTCAGGAGGTCAGCAGTTCGATCCCAGTCTTCCCCATCTGCATGCCGATGTGTAGCAACCCCACATCAATACTGCCAGTCTACCATGGCCATGTCAATCATATTGCAACTCTGTCAACTTATACATCAGTACTTATACATGAACCAAATAATGCCCACACATTAGCCTTCACTGCTGATATTTGGTTTTAAACTGAATATTGAATTCACTGGAAACAGCTCTCGTTGAAAACTGCGGGCTTTTGTTTGTGTAATTGGAGTCAAACCAGCCCAGTGAAACCATTGCATCCTTTGCAGTTAATACAAAAATAAATAATTGAAAAAAGGATTTCCAAGTCCATTCATTTCTGGTCAATATCTTCTCAGGCAACAATTAGCAAGATATTTCTGGTTGACCTATTTGGTAATCAAAAAGCATTACACCTTGTCAGTACCTTTTTATTGCATTGTTGGTTGTAAGCACTCACTTGATTGGTAGCTTGTTATATGGACGATGATTGCACATATGTAAAGAGCTTCCCCTCAGGTAGGAGATGGTCGAGTGGAGGTGGGAAGCATCTCTCACTTCTTCCAAACTTGTATCCAAACTCTCTTCTGTCTTGGAACTGCTCTTAGTTATGTTGTGTGATGGGAATTTTGTATTTAGACATGTTCAAATGTAACAGATTACATTTATATAGAAAGAAGTTTACTGAAAGATGTATTTCTGTGTTTAAGACTCATAGTCAGAGTTTAGCTCAAGTTAACACTATGCATAATACTCTTGAAGGGCCTTATAGACGTGGCCTTCTCAGTCTAGTGTGAACAAAAGGTTTCTCAACAGGGGCCAATTAAGTCTTCTGCAGCAGGGAGCTTCAAAGGCTAATAGGTGTGACCTGCAGAGACAGGAGATCTCTGAGAAACTCAACGGGTCTGGAACAAGATGCGTTTAGCATCTTGTTCAAACTTCAAAGAGACCGCCAGAGACCAATGTCTGGTCTTCCTGTAACGACATGGAGAGAAGCTGATTGGACAAATGTATTTTACTGTGGAGAGGAGGGATCTGATTGTATAAATGGAGTGTACTTTTGAGAGCTCATTGCCATTGCCCTCACATCTGTCACCGTGATGTTTGAGCTCTGTGCCATTGAGGTCAAGTCTGTTGTCGTGACTTGACCTTTGTAAACCGTCCGCAGACGGTTTGAATTAAACATCCAGAATTGATAATTGCTTGTTGTGTCATGATATGTAATAATTTCCCATTACAGTTGCTAGTCTAGAATGTTGGAGATTCTCTACTCGTCTCTCTCCTTACCACATTAAAGACATTACTGTCTCATCAATACATGTTACTGACTTGACTTCTTCCCTGGAGTCCTTCTGTTTTATCGTTTGCAGATCCAGGATCACTGCTGCAGCCACAGTGCGGATGATGGTGGATCTTAGATTGTGATGATGGACCATAGATCATGATGGCGGATCATGAATCATGATGGTTGATTGTGGATAGTGGAATATGATTAGGAATATGACAAGACTGCTTGACACACAATATGTCTACTAACATACTCTACCATTGCTGACAATAACTAACTTGCTTTTCCATTCATCTCTATCAGATATTTTCTTACCCACAAATACTTTAAACATTGTCAAACTTCTCCATTATGTTAAAAACTCTTCTAATCAATGCCTGTAAAAAATATTATCTTGCTGATGTTCTCCATTACACGTGGCATATATTGCACTTCTGTCCGCCCTGGGAGAGGGATCCCTCACATGTGGCTCACTCTGAGGTTTCTACATTTTTCCCTGTTAAAAGTTTTATCCTTACTCTTGTTGGGGGTTAAGGGCAGAGGATGTCACACGTTCCGGAAATTGATACACATTAATGATCTAATTAATACAAATAAATGCGTCACTTACATATTTCAATAATATTTCTGGACACCTGTTATACATAACATAATGTCTGAATGTGTTGTATTAAACTGGGTAAGTTTCATGGTGACATATAAGTCAAAGTGTCGAATGTATTATTGTTTTGGTCACATATTTGCCATCCCATCATTTTGGCCCAGAGAATGTTAACAACTAGATTAAGACTATCGATCTCTGCTGTATTTACCATTTCCCCCCCATCTTTATGGAAGTGAAATACTGAATTACTGGACTAACCCTTTAATTTCACATGTATTCCTGTTTTAACCATAATATATATTGCACAATGATAGAATTTTTTCTCAGCGCCATGGTAAATAAACTTTCAAAACATCAGTCATAACTAGGGATGGGTATCGTTTGTTTTCTGTCCGATACCGGTTCCTAACCGATACTTTTAAAACGATACCGGTGCTTAAACCGATACTTTTTTTTAAAAGTGCACAAAACGATGCTTGACGACATTTAAGAAAGGCTTTTTTTATTGCGAAATATATGAACTGTTTAAAGTAGTTTATAATTATAAACAAATACAAAACACTTTTTAACTTAAAAAGTGTCTATGAACTCTATGAATAATATATGAACTGTTAACAAAAGTTCACACTATACTTAAATAAATACAAATAAATACAAAACACACACACTCTGACTCGTGACTCTGACTTCGGAACCTGAGCCAATTGAAGATTGAGGGTCGCGGGCAGTGCGGAGACAAGAGTCTGTCCACCGGCAGCCGCAGCAGACATGCGGGGGCCCGCCGTGAAGGAAGGAGCGGAAGTGTGAGGAGGCGGGAGGAACGGAGACCTCAGTCTCCAATTGGCTCACGCACCGAAATGAAGCACCGAAATCCGCGTTGCATTTCGGTCCGGGTAGGTACTGGTTGTATTGGAACCGGTTCTCGGTACCCAACCCTAGTCATAACATATAAATATTTCATCAAGTTTTTGATTGTGCAAAACAAAAGTACAATAAATGGTCTGAGTCCGTGTGAAAATCTTCAAAAAACATTCATTAACTTTTAGATTATGTCAGCAGTGCTCAAAGTTTGTTTGAAAAGGACTTGACCGAATTACAAACCCTGACTCTAAAATGTATACAAGAACTAGTTTCATTCAACACATAATCTATTCTGCAACACAGGGTGCTATTTCCAACTGTAACTGTTGTAAACCCAACCCAACTGCAGTGTATTTGCACCATTTATCTCAATAGTCTCAATGAGGGAAAAAAAGGCTACCGGCCATCAGTAGCCATCTGAGAGTGGCCGCTTCCCAAGCTGTCGAGCACTTTCATGTCACTTCCCAGACTGGCCTCTATGTGTTTGGCCAAATTAAATATTTATTTTTCAATTGCAACAGTCATTTTCAGACTGAGGCAATAGATCTTACGAGCTGCCATTCCCTGGATAGCAGTAGAACAGCTGGTGTGGTGGATAAGTGAAAAACCTGGAGATGGGAGACTTATTGAATTGCACTGGTGTCCTCTGTCATACGGTCAGCCAGACCTTTGGTCCATTCAGCATCATATATCAGGGCAGTGAGGCTGGACCTCTTGTTAAGAATTAGTGCAGGTCCACTCATGCCATCCACAATGAATGTGTGATGGATATGCTAATCCTATTCCTATTTGTTGCAGAGCTGATCAATACTGCAATGACTATCTGTGTGGAGCTCCTTGAAGTGATTCATTAGTGACATTTTCATTGGATTTATTCTGTTTCTTCTCTTAATGCTCTGTTACGCCCCTGGTCTAGGGGAAATCAGAGACATAGCATGTGGTGCTCTCCCCATTCTTCCCACTCCCAAGCAGGCCAGTGTCACCAGGTATTTTCGTTTGGGGGTAGCTTTTTATTTTCACTTCAGAGGGAGAGAAGGCCAAAACAATCTATCTCCCTACCTTCCTGCTACAAATCAAAAATGTTAACAAAAAGACAAAAGCTTACCTAACTCCTAAACCAGGAAACACAGGAGAAAACAAGGGTAAAAGAAAAAGGCTTCTCCCTCCTATAGGGCTACCACCCACACTTTTCTACTTACATACATACGCAACAAAACAACAATTTAGACAGACACTGGTCCCAGTTGGATGTGGGAGAATCGGTGGAGAGAGCGAGACTGCAGTCAGAGATGGGCAGTATTTCTATTACTTGTATTTGAAATACGTATTTCAAATACTTTGAGTATATTGTAATTTGTATTTGATAGGGCCGATAAAAAATCAAATGTAATTTGTAACAAAATACTATAGAGTGGAGTAATTTTGTATTTAAAATATTCAAAATACTTTCTCCATGAATCAAAAAACAGTTCAGAGTTCAGTCTTCAGATCTTCAAGTTCAACGGATTGTCTGTCAAGGTAAATATGTTATCTGAGTGTGACAGATGTCAACTAGCTTGATATATAATTTATGCCTAGGTCTGGCTACGTTATATAGCCTATTGTATATAAATGGTGATGGTTATAATATCAAGCTAGCGATCGATGCTAACATGCTAATGACGCTAGCATGCTGGCTAGGCTAGTGCATAGCCAGTGTTTAGCAAGTTAACTTATCAGTCGAGTAGCTAGCTTAAGAAAGAGGGAGATTGGGAGCTTGTATGTACAAGCCAGTGTTTAGCAAGTTAACTTATCAGTTGAGTAGCTAGCTTTAGGAAGAGGGAGATTGGGAGCTTGTATGTACTAGCCAGTGTTTAGCAAGTTAATTTATAAGTCGAGTAGCTAGCTATAGGAAGAGGGAGATTGGGAGCTTGTATGTACTAGCCAGTGTTTAGCAAGTTAATTTATCAGTTGAGTGGCTAGCTTTAGGAAGAGGGAGATTGTATGTACAAGCCAGTGTTTAGCAAGTTAATTTGTAAGTCGAGTAGCTAGCTTAAGAAAGAGGGAGATTGGGAGCTTGTATGTTCATGATAACCTTATCAAGAGACGTCTGACCATCTAATCTTGCACTGTATTACACTGTAAGTTTTGCTTTATCTTCTCAATGTGAATGTCATAATGCCATATCAATTACTGGCAGATAATATAGTTCACAGTTAGCCAGGCTATGACAGTAGATGTCCATTTGTTAAAAGAAAACAAAAAAAACATTAAATATCCAATGTATTTTATTTAAAAGGCATATTATGAAAGTATTCTTAGTTGTATAATTTTATATATTCTACAGTTGGCCAGGTGGACATCATGCAACAGCAAGACGATGTTCAAGAAGGACCATCAACAAGCACAGATGGAACCACAGATGGAACCACGGATGGAACCAAGCCTGTGTCTGCAATCTTGGATGGGAAGTTCTTCAGTATTGTCTCTCGAACATTAGATGGGAAGGTCCAGGCGGAGTGTAAACTCTGCACCAAAAAGAAAGCAGTAATATCTGGAACTCTTTCAGCTACATCAAATTTCAAAACTCACCTGAAGAGACTTCACCCTGACAGTCTTGATGATTTTGAAAAGCACAAGACAGAGTGTAGGCCTAATTATAGTTGCAAAAAGACAAACACCACCTTTAAGCAGACCCGCCTTTTTGAACACACAGTAACACAGGGTAAACTTGATTCTCTCATTACTTCGTACATAGTGAAGGGAATGCATCCTTTGTCTACAGTTGAACAAACTGAATTTGTTGAATTGATTCATGGATTAAACCCCAATCTGAGTGTGTTTTCCAGACGTACACTGCGAAGGAAAATAGAAGCAGATTTCAATGCCAAAAAAAGTGATCTGAAAGAGAAACTGAAGATGGTGCAATATGTTTGCACCACTGCGGACATCTGGTCCACTAGTAAGACTAGCTTCATGGGCGTAACAGCTCACTGGATCAAACGAGATTCAACTGAACGTGAATCAGTCGTTCTCGCATGCAGACATTTCCCAAGTCCACACAACTACAACCGCATTGCTGAGATATTACAGGAAATCCACTCAGAATTTGGCCTGTCAAATGAAAACATTATTGCAACAGTGACTGACAATGGGTCAAATTTTGTAAAGGCCTTTAAGGAGTTCAACATATCTGTTGTTACAGATGAAGACGAGAATGATGACACAGAAGAGGATGGACTATCCTTTGTAACCATCAATGCTTCAGAAGAAGAAGTGTCTGAAGGTGCAATCATCCTACCACCTCACGTGAGATGTGCCACTCATACACTGAGCTTAGTGTGTACCACTGATGCGAAGAAGGCGATGAAGGACTCTCCCACACTCTCCCGTCTGAACCACACAGCCATGGGAAAGTGCTCAGCTTTGTGGAATGCATCAAAAAGGCCAAAGACGGCAGAGCTCCTGTCAGAAGTGACAAAAGAACAGTTGAAAACACCATGCCCAACACGTTGGAATTCTATGTATGACAGTTTGAATCAGCTGGCAACTTTAAGAGACAAACTACCTGAAATGATGTTAAAACTTCAGCTCCCTCCATTAAAAGAGGTGGAGCTTGACTACCTGGCAGAGTACTGCAAAATCCTGAGACCTATTAGCCATAGATCGGCTACAGGGTCAGATATCCTGCTACTATGGTGAACTTATCCCTACCCTTTTTGCTGTGCAATCCAAACTCCATGACCTACAAGCCTCCAACCTAAGGCACACTTCTTCCCTTTTACAAGCCATCTTAGTAGGTTTTGAGAAAAGGTTAAGTAGTTATCTGGAGTTGAAGACGGATGTGAACGAAGCCATCTTGGCAACAGTCACTCACCCATTCTTCAAAATGCGCTGGCTGCCACCACGATTGTCAGGAGAAAGGAGGCGAATTCACCAGCTTATGCTCCACTCAGCTGAAGATCTTGGCCTGGTGGCAGAGAGTGAAAAGGCTTCCGCCGACCTCCAAGATGATGAGGAAGATGACTTCTTTGTTTTCTCAGCTGAAGAAACTCAAGTCCAGGAAAGACAGGAGATCCAAAGCCACAGCAAAGCTGAGTTAGAGACCCTTCGTTTTCTGGAGGACACCAGAAAAGACCTGCTTTCTCTTCAGCAGTACCCACTCATCAAGCTCCTTTTTGTTCGATTCAACACAACCCTCCCCTCTTCAGCTCCGGTTGAGAGACTGTTCTCGTTTGCAGGAATGATATTCCATCCGCACAGGCGGCGGTTAACGCCTGAAATATTTGAAAAGTTAGTTATTCTTAAAGGCAACACTGAAATGGCTACTCCGTGGTTGGGCATCAATAAATAAAATTAAAGGTATTATTATTTCAAAAAGATGTCAGTGTGTCAGAGTAGGCTACTCACTTGTTAAGTTACCTGTTCACTTTTGTATTTATTTACTATTTACCTTTTATTTGTATTCATTTTTCTGTGCAGAACTTGATGTACAGTAAGTTATTTAGGCTCTGTTTTAATTCTATATTTTGCTTTTATAGTATACATAGGGCTAACGTGTTCTGCTATTCATATGTGATGGATATTTTTTGTTGATACAAAGCCAAAGTTTATGAGCTGTTATGTCCCATTAATAAATATATATATATATATATATATATACATAATCAATCAAGCTTTTGTCTTTTAATATCTTTACTTAGTTACACTGACATTCTGTGACTGTTCTTCCTTTTTGTGGGGTTCACCAGAGCTTTGTGTACATTATATAGCCCAAACCTGAATGCTCTGCTATAACAAATTGCGAGAAAATGGAAATCCAGAAAAAGTATTTCTTATATTTTAAATAAAAATTACATGTATTGTATTTTGTTACATTTTCTGGCACGAGTATCTTGTATTTTATTTTGATACATTTGTTTGAGGGGTATTTTGTATTTTGTATCAAAATACATTTTGATGTATTTTTGCCCATCCCTGACTGCAGTCAGTCAGTGCTTCAAGTAGGCTCATCTCTTCACTCTGGCCAATCCTGGATCAGCAAGCAGGCAGCTCACGCCAATCAGCAGGTCCAATCTGCTATATTGATAGCAGGCACACACACACACTCAAAGAAGACTGCTCACACTCTAGGAGGAGGAACAGAACAGTATCACATATACACACAGGGTCGTAACAGCTCTCACTCAGATATTTGCATCGTTTTCGTGCCAAAAATCAGAACTTGGTTATTATTGGAGTTCACCGTGACTCGTAATTGCTGCTTCACAATTACTGACTCATCCAACTAAAGTGACTCGCAGCTGATTGACATCCAATCGTGTGTTAACAGAATAACATTTATAAAACCATGACTGTTAACTATGTATTACTACATCTACTACCTAGTTAAAGATGTGAATGTTTAACTTGAGGGTAATCAAGATATGTAGTTAAACATGAATTAAAGGAAGTTACTAGAACTTTTACTTTTGATACGTAACGCATTTTCATTTAATGACTTAACTTGTAATGGAGAATTTCTATATGAAATACTGCTTCACCTTTCAGCATTGGTGTCATATTCTTCTTATTTTTAGTTATGTGAGATCGGAAGTTTTCAGATTATGGAATTTCATTGAGTGAGTTATTTGTTATTTGAGTTTTTTCCTTCAGGCATTACTTCCCCACGGGCCTGCTGCAGATTTAACAGGGTAACGTTGCCTGTTTGGAGCATTTCCCTAAAGATGAAGTCCAGAAACAAAAGCCCTTGAGACTCTATCATGATATAATTCAGTCTTTACAAAATGCACACCCATATGTATCTTTAGCCATTTTTAGGTTGGTATGGGCCTTTTTTTTAAATCACACTGCCTGGAGGTGAGTAAAGTATGAATTTTACTCCTGCGTATTCGCTCCACTGCACCTGTGGTGAGTTTGCTCTCCCAGCAGCCACTTTTATTCAATAGTTTAGATTTGTTCTACCTTGTTTGGGGATTACAAACAAATATATGCATGCAGAACATTTAGATATTGCAACAGATGCTGTTTTAAATGTTAATGCAGCTAATCTCACAGCAGAGTTGATTTTTCTGTCAGAGCTAATCTGAACGTCATTACGGTAAGCGTGCTGCGTCACTTCCTGTTATTGCCACGGGTGGTGTAGTCGCTATCTGAATTAGCTCCTCCGCTAAAACACAACTGTCTTTCTGTTCTACTACGGCTAAAATCACCGGTATATAGTTAAGCACCCTCACATACCAGCCCCTACACTCTGGTGCTTTGTGAGTCTGTGTTCTGTTTAAATCTCACCCTCGTAGTTTTAGCAGCGATGTGTTCTCTCTCTCCCTCTCGCTCCACCGCTCTCTTGCTCCGAGTGTCTCATGTTTACTTACTCCTCCGCCTCCATTAACAGTAGTGGAAAAATGTAATAAATGTAGTATGTTGGTAGCGATGGAGGCGAGGCTTAGCGACTAAGAAGCTCGGCTCCTCAGCTTAGAACCCACGTTTCAAATAGATTTTCTCCACTCAGCGACGCACCCGCTGAGAAACAAACTCTGGTTATTGGTGACTCGGTTATCAGAAACGTGAGGTTAGCAACACCAGCAGCCATAGTCAATTGTATCCCGGGGGCCAGAGCCAGCGACATCGAATCCAAATTGAAGCTGCTAGCTAAAACTAATCGCAAATACAGTAAAAACGTAATTCACGTCGGCAGCAACGACTCCCGGCTTCGTATGTCGGAGATCACTAAAGTTAATGTTGAGTCTGTGTGTGCTTTTGCAAAAACGATGTCGGACACAGTAATTTTCTCTGGCCCTCTCCCTAACACAACAGGTGATGACATGTTTAGTCGCATGTTGTCTTTTAACCGCTGGCTGTCGAGGTGGTGTCCGGTAAACGGTGTGGGCTTTGTAGATAATTGGCAAACTTTTTGGAGTAAACCTGGTCTTGTTAGGAGAGACGGCGTTCATCCCACTTGGGATGGAGCAGCTCTCTTATCTAGGAATATTACCCAGTCTATCACTGCGGTTACATGTGTCCGATTTAAACCCGATTTCTGGCGTTGTCCGGTTTCAATCGAAGATCCTTGTCATGTAACTCCACAAATCTAGATTTCTTGTGTCCGACTGAAGTCGGATAACCACCCCCAGATAAGTAGATCGGATTTGACTGTATATCGGACAACGCGCGCATGTAACTCTGGAAGCTAGACAACAACTGGAGATGACGTCTTTGCGCATGCTTGAGATCCTGCCCCCCCCCCACCGCATAGAGACTGTCTCTGTCTACCGTTCGATTCAATTATTTAAATTAAACAACAGAGCGAGAACTCACAATAATCTTATACAAATTAACACAACCTCTGGAACAACACAGGAAACTAAGACTTTCAAATGTGGTCTTTTAAACATAAGATCACTGTCCTCAAAGGCTATTTTAGTTAATGAACTAGTCTCAGACTATAATATAGATTTATTGTCCCTTACTGAGACGTGGCTGCATCCTGATGAATATGTCAGTTTAAATGAATCTACTCCCCCCAGTCATATAAATTCACACGTTCCCAGGGAACTCAGGCGAGGAGGTGGAGTTGCTGCTATTTTTAACTCCAGTCTATCAATTAATCCTAAACCTAAACTCAGCTACAACTCATTTGAATGTCTTGTTCTTAATCTTCCACGTCAATCCAGGAAACACCAACAGCCAATCATATTTGCTGTAGTTTATCGTGCTCCTGGGGCTTATACTGAATTTCTAACAGAATTCCCTGAGTTTTTATCAAACCTAGTCCTAAAGACCGATAAAATTATTATTGTTGGTGACTTTAATATTCATGTTGACAATAATAAAGATAGCCTGAGCGTAGCATTTATTTCAATACTAGACTCAATTGGTTTTAGTCAGTGTGTACATCAACCTACTCATTGTTGTAACCACACACTTGACCTTATATTATCATACGGTGTCAAAATTGAACATTTAACAGTACTTCCGCGCAATCCAGTACTATCAGACCATAATTTAATAACCTTCGATTTTTCATTATCTGAATATATGCCCCTAATAAAAAACTCATTTTCTAGATGTCTACCTGATAGTGCTATAGCTAAATTTAAGGAAATAATTCCGATTACATTTAAACCCGTATTATCCGTAGACATAAACAACAAATTCTTTAAAAACCCGAGCTCTATTGAGATTGACCACCTCGTAGATAGCTCTGCAGACTCGTTACGATTAACATTAGACTCAATAGCGCCTCTAAAAAAGAAATGTGTAAAACATAGTCAATTAGCTCCGTGGTATAATTCCAAGACACGAGTTGAAACAAATATCAAGAAAATTAGAAAGGAAGTGGCGCTCCAGCAACAGTGTTGAAAATCTCCTAGACTGGAAGAGTAGTGTTAAAGAATATAAAAAGGCTCTCCACAAAGCAAGAGCTGCCTATTATTCAAAACTAATAGAAGAGAATAAAAACAACCGAAGGTTTCTCTTCAGCACTGTAGCCAGGCTGATAGAGAGTCACACCTCCACCGAACCCAGTATTCCTCGATTCCTAAATAGCAATATCTTTATGACCTTTTTTAATGATAAAATTCTAACTATTAGAAATAAAATCAACCATCTCCTGCCCTCAATTGGCACTAATATCCACCCAACAACAGAGATCTCAGAAACGGCTGAGAATCCTTCCCATTACTTAGACAGCTTCTCTCTGATCACCCGTGATCAGTTTACCAAAATAATCTCAGGTTCTAAACCAACAACCTGTATTTTAGATCCGATTCCAACTAAATTACTTAAAGAAATTCTGCCCCTAATAGATAGTTCGTTACTTAACACAATAAATCTGTCATTATCATCAGGTTATGTACCACAGTCTTTAAAATAGCTGTAATCAAACCCCTACTCAAAAACCCACCCTAGACCCAGAGGTTTTAGCAAATTATAGGCCAATATCCAATCTCCCCTTCCTCTCTAAAATCTTAGAGAAAGTTGTAGCCAATCAGCTGTGTGAGTTTCTCCAGGAAAATAATATAAATGAAGACTTTCAGTCTGGGTTTAGAACCAATCACAGCACAGAGACAGCCCTGGCAAAAGTCACTAATGACCTTTTAATAGCTTCAGATCAGGGACTTGTGTCTGTCCTTGTTCTGTTAGATCTCAGTGCAGCATTCGACACAATTGACCATCAAATTTTATTACAAAGACTAAAACAGTTAATTAACATTAAAGGAACGGCCCTAAACTGTTTTAAATCATATTTTTCTGATCGCTCCCAATTCGTACAAATTAATGATGAGTCATCTGTGCGCACCAAAGTTAACCATGGTGTTCCACAGGGGTCTGTGCTCGGCCCAATTTTATTCTCATTATATATGCTTCCACTAGGAAACATTATCAGGACACACTCGGTAAATTTTCACTGTTATGCGGATGACACCCAGTTATATTTGTCAATAAAACCTGATCAAAGTAATCAATTAACTAAACTTCGAGCATGTCTCAAGGACATAAAAACCTGGATGACCCACAATTTTCTCTTATTAAACTCAGATAAAACGGAGGTTATAATACTTGGCCCTAAACACCTTAGAGAAACATTATCTAATGATATAGCTGTGCTAGATGACATTGCCCTTGCTTCCAATGAAACAGTCAGGAACTTGGGAGTGATCTTCGACCCTGATTTGTCCTTTAAAAGTCACTTAAAACAAATTTCTAGGACCGCCTTTTTCCACTTGCGTAATATCTCAAAAATCAGACATGTCCTTTCGCAAAAAGATGCAGAAAAACTAGTCCACGCCTTTGTTACATCGAGACTGGACTACTGTAATTCACTATTATCAGGCTCCAGCAGTAAGTCGTTAAAGACTCTGCAGCTGGTCCAAAATGCTGCAGCATGTGTCCTGACAAGAACTAAGTAAAGAGAGCACATTTCCCCAGTATTAGCATCGCTACACTGGCTTCCTGTTAAATCAAGAATAGAATTTAAAATTCTCCTCCTCACCTTCAAGGCCCTTAATGATATGGCACCTTTTTACCTTAAAGAGATGTTAATACCATATCAACCCACTAGAGCACTCCGATCCCAGAATTCAGGTTTACTTGTCGTCCCTAAAGTCTCTAAAAGTAGAGTAGGAGCCAGAGCTTTTAGCCATCAAGCCCCACTCCTGTGGAATAATCTTTCACTTTCAGTTAGGGAAGCAGACACGCTCTGTTCGTTTAAAAGTAGACTCAAAACCTTCCTTTTTGATAAAGCTTATAGTTAGAGCTAATTAGTGGAATTTTTGACACAAGACACACGGAGCTTCTCTTTCCTGCTTCTCCTTCCTTTTCTCCATCCCTAACACATCAAGGTCATTCTTATCTCATCAGTACATGTTACTAACTTGACCCCTTTCCCGGAGTTTCTGTGCCTTAGCGCCCGCGGATGCAGGGCCACAGCTGTGGCCGCACCATGGATATGATTATGGATCCAAGTCAGAGGTCGCAATGGTGGATCCAGTTCGGTGGATTCTGTATCGTGCCTGCTGATCGTAGTGGTAATGGAGGATCCTTTGTAGCGCTGGTATCGGCTGATGGTGGACCACGACCGAGGCGGCAGCTGATAATGGATTCTAACTGGCGGCAGTGGACAATAACTGTGGACTATAGTGGATCCCATCCTGATGCTGGATCGTGATCTTGCTGCTGACCAGAGACTATGATTGCAGCAGGACTGCTTCACATATAGTATTGAAAAAATGTTTACCCTCATCGATGCTGCTAAAAACTTTAATCCTGATGATGTTTTCTTAACACTTGACATCTATTGCACTTCTGTCCGTCCTGGGAGAGGGATCCCTCACATGTGGCTCTCTCTGAGGTTTCTACATATTTTTACCTGTTAAAAAGGTTTTTAGTAGTTTTTCCTTACTCTTGTTGAGGGTTAAGGACAGAGGATGTCACACCATGTTAAAGCCCTATGAGACGAATTGTGATTTGTGAATATGGGCTATACAAATAAAACTTGATTGATTGAGTGATTGATTAACCGAACTGAACCGCCCTAAACTGGTTTAAATCTTATTTTTCTGATCGCTCCCAATTCGTACAAATTAATGATGAGTTATCTGTGCGCACCAAAGTTAACTATGGTGTTCCACAGGGGTCTGTGCTCGGCCCAATTTTATTCTCATTATATATGCTTCCACTAGGAAACATTATCAGGACACACTCTGTAAATTTTCATTGCAATGCGGATGACACCCAGTTATATTTGTCAATAAAACCTGATCAAAGTAATCAATTAACTAAACTTCAAGCATGTCTCAAGGACATAAAAACCTGGATGACCCGCAATTTTCTGTTATTAAACTCAGATAAAACTGAGGTTATAATACTCGGCCTAAACACCTTAGAGATACATTATCTAATGATATAGCTGCGCTAGACGACATTGCCCTTGCTTCCAATGAAACAGTCAGGAACTTGGGAGTGATCTTCGATCCTGATTTGTCCTTTAATAGTCACTTAAAACATATTTCTAGGACCGCCTTTTTCCACTTGCGTAATATCTCAAAAATCTGACATGTCCTTTCGCAAAAAGATGCAGAAAAACTAGTCCACGCCTTTGTTACATCGAGACTGGACTACTGTAATTCATTATTATCAGGCTCTAGCAGTAAGTCGTTAAAGACTGTGCAGCTGGTCCAAAATGGCGCAGCACGTGTCCTGACAAGAACTAAGAAAAGGGAGCACATTTCTCCAGTATTAGCATCGCTACACTGGCTTCCTGTTAAATCAAGAATAGAATTTAAAATTCTCCTCCTCACCTTCAAGGCCCTTAATAATATGGTGTGGCGTGCACTCATGGGTGTGTCCTCTCACCCAGTGGGTCGATGGGAAATGTAAAGTCTGTAGACTTTACAGCCCCCCCCCGAACACCCCTGCGTTTGCGGACGGGGATCGGCGTAGCCGTTATGGTCGCCTCGTTAAACCCCCTGAGAGGTACTGACTTTTGTCCCATTTTGTATTTTTCCCTCTGGGTGTTCGGGGGGGGGCTGTGTGGCGTGCACTCATGGGTGTGTCCTCTCACCCAGTGGGTCGATGGGAAATGTAAAGTCTGTAGCTATATATACTTCCCGTATGGGGAACATGTGCCTGTTCTTCCTGACTACTGATTAAACAACAGTAAGCAGTACCTGCGTCTCTGCCTTTCCTTGTCCTGCCACAATGGCACCTTTTTACCTTAAAGAGATGTTAGTACCTTATCAACCTACTAGAGCACTCCGATCCCAGAATTCAGGTTTACTTGTCGTCCCTAAAGTCTCTAAAAGTAGAGTAGGAGCCAGAGCTTTCAGCCATCAAGCCCCACTGCTGTGGAATAATCTCTCACTTTCAGTTCGGGAAGCAGACACACTCTGTTCGTTTAAGAGTAGGCTTAAAACCTTCCTTTTTGATAAAGCTTATAGTTAGAGCTAATTAGTGCGGCAGAAAGTAACTCGTCCTGTGTTCCAAAATAGGAAGCGTTCAGGCATAGAGGTATTGATGTCTGATCTACTGAGTGGGCCACATGGTTTTCATCGTACTACCATACAAACCAGTAGCCAGTCAGATTTACCTTGAGCCTCAGTGTAGCCTCAAGTTCGGCCTGTATTATTGTAAAATTGATTAAAAGGCAAAAACCCCTGATGACGCTAAGACGCACAGGGAATTTATGACACATTACACACGGAGCTTCTCTTTCCTGCTTCTCCTTCCTCTTCTCCATCCTTATCACATCAAAGTAATTCTTATCTCATCAGTACATGTTACTAACTTGACCCCTTTCCCGGAGTTTCTGTGCCTTATCTCCCGCAGATGCAGGGCCACAGCTGTGGCCGCACCATGGATTATGATTGTGGATTGCGCGTCAGAGGTCGCAATGGTGGATCCAGTATGGCGGATACTGTATTGTGCGGGCTGATCGTAATGGTAATGGAGGATCCTTTGTCGCGTTGTCATCGGATGATGGTGGACCACGACCGAGGCGGCGGCTGATGATCGTGATCTTGCTGGCTGCTGACCAGAGACTATGATTGCAGCAGGACTGCTTGACATATAGTAATGAAGTTATCCTTCAAAAATGTTTACCCTCATCGATGCTGCTAAAAAACTTTAATCCCGATGATGTTTTCCTACACTTGACATCTATTGCACTTCTGTCTGTCCTGGGAGAGGGATCCCTCACATGTGTCTCTCTGAGGTTTCTACATATTTTTACCTGTTAAAAGGGTTTTTAGTAGTTTTTCCTAACTCTTGCTGAGGGTTAAGGACAGAGGATGTCACACCACGTGAAAGCCCTATGAGACGAATTGTTATTTGTGAACGTGGGCTATACAAATAAAATTTGATTGATTGATTGATTAACCTGTGTTCAGGTTTGTATTGTATGTGGTAATCCTAATGTTAAGATACTATCTGCAGCTCAGCAGCTTGGTTATGACTCTAATTATAGTGTTTTGAACATAAACGTATATGAAGGACTTGGGGATACAACACAAACAGTACAGGTTAGTGGAGAAACAGGATCACAGTTTGGGCTGAGCAGATATGAAAACAAGAAGTGGTTTGACCCAGTGGGTGTTGTTTTGTTTTACCCAGCTGGTCTGTGAAGCACTCTGAATTCAGCTCAGACACTGAAGAAAAGCAGTAACAGTACCAGCGCTACTTCTTCCATGGTGTCCATCCCACAATCCCTTCTGCTTGGCACAGTTGGCACAGTCAGTCCCATTTTTGCTTTTTAAACTCATGAATCTGAAACTGTGGAATTACAATTGAAAGCACCAAATGCCTTCCTGTGGCATAGAGTTGTAGTATGGAGGCCAGGGGAATTGTGGAACTTAGTACCCAGGGTCTGGTGTCTCTTAAAAAGACTGACACATTTTGCATGATTTCTGTATACAGACTGGTTGTACAGTTCATTATAACTTAATTATAACTTGAAATATCACCAGTTTGCTGTAGTGTTTAGATCAGAAAATATTACGGATGTCAATACACCTCAAACAGCATCAGAAACGTGTGATAAAGCAAATTCGGTATTAAAAGCATACAGTCAGGTTAAGACTGATAGCAGTTCCTCACATGTTTACAGCATAAATCAGGTTTTAATATATATAAATCCATATGTAAATAATAATGGTTTGTTAAATTGTATAATTGGAATAGGCAAGCACCTATTGGAAACATAATTGCAAATTAAACATAAGAGCAGTGAAATTAGTTATTATTAGTTATTTTTTTATAAAACTCCTACTTACCATGTATACAATACAGTATAAAATAATCATTTTAAACAGATGCCACTCAATATGCATGTTTTTGTGCTATATGCTACTGCAGGGAATTTTTCAGGTTTGTTTCAAAAATAAGAAACCCACATTTATAAATATATCATTGTGAAATTACTAGAAATCAACAACTGTTGTCGGTTAAATTACACATCTGAAATATCCAGCACCTCTCACACATCCTCCTTATCCTCTCACTCAAACTGGATCCAATTCACCATCTGTACTTCCCCCTTTCTCTCCCATGTGATGGCCAACCAGTATCTGTTTAGTCTCGGTGTCATCACTGATCTGAGCAGTAGATCGTATCAGTTTGTGTCCTGCTGCTCCTCATCAGCATTAACCTGAGCTGACAGCAGCCCTGCCTTCTCCGCCCCAACATCAGCCTGGGCAGATGTTCCAGGGCTGGAACCCTCATGTCTGTGTGTTCAGAGGTGTGGATGTCATTAGGAAGCTGTGGTCTTTAAATCCAGCCTAAAAGGCAGTGGATTGGCTGCTGTTACCATGGGATTTGTTTAAATTCCCTGAGCCACCCACACACAGATCATCAGAACAAGCTAACATCAATTAGGCTATATAAATGGTTTTATACCCAACATTTCAGAAAACATTACTGTAAACAAAATCCTTTTCTGTTTGCCCATATAAACCACAGATTTTTTTCCTCCCAACATTCTCTTTATTGAAAAGCAGCATAGCGACTGAGTGAAAACTATTTGGACTGGTGTATTTTTTCTATGTTCAATTATCTACTTAAGCCATTGCGCTCAAGGTGCTGATTACAATTAGTTATTATGTATTTTTTTTTAGATTTGTTTATATGTGTATATATTTGCATCAAAACTATTATGCATCATTTTAATGATGAGTTTGCTTCATGTGTCTATTAACACCAGACAAAGCCATGAGGCCTGTAGAGTTTGCATTCTTCAAGGACAAGCCATGCATTAAATAATTCTTAATTTCGAATGCTTCATAGCTCAAATCACAAAATCATCACAAATGTATGAATTGAAATTGTGACTATGTGCCCTCCTATTAAAGCTTATTGGACATGCTAAAGTGATCATCAGCATCATCAATAATACATTGAATCCTCATGATGGCATCCTCATTAATTGATCATGTGTGACATTAGTGTTACATAATAAGGATTAAAGATTTATACAGCATATGACCATCAAACTGACTGGGTGGTTCATTCTGCCTACTGAAAAACAGCCGACTACCAATCTGCTGCTTCCATACATACATAGACTATGCTGACATCCAATACAATTAACTTCTTGCATCAACCAGAGATACAAAATATAGTGCAACAGAGAAGCCATGACTTCAACAATCACAGCACAGAAATTCTGTGAAAATGCAAGGATCCATGCTTTATATATTTTTTAATCTGATCATTACTGAATTATGTCTTCTACAAAACATAAAATTATTTTTATAGCAGTGAAAAATGAGACCACGCTGAGTGAAAATGTGACTAACCTGTCTGATATTCAACTCAACAAAATGAAAAATATTAAAGACATTGTGTCCAGACTTTCTTCTCTTCGAAGTCCAATTCCAGATGTGCTTGTTAACTCTGTAGATGTCACCAGTGTCTAAACTTATTTAACTTTATCAGGGAAAAAACAGGAAAAGTGTCACGCTATATCTAAAAGTGTCATGCTATAATGTTATTTATATTTTTTGTATGTATAAATAACATATGTTTTTTTCTCTTCTCGGGTGACAGCAAAACGCTTCCTTAAAAGGGTCATGTTTGAAGCTTTTTATATTGACTTTTGATCACTTGGTGGCAGAAGGAAAAAATACAGAACTCAGTACCAAAATCTGCTAAAACTGGATTTTGTGCTGATGAGAGCAACAAGACCAGCCCGGAAACAGTCGGGTTAAACCTGCAGCGCACAACATCTGTCTTCCCCTTCTGTCATGGAGAGTAATTACACAAACATTGTTGTGTTTTCCCTCAATCCCCTCCTCTTCTTTCATGCTTGCCAATGAGGAAAAGCCACGACAGTGTTTGTCTTCACTCCTGAACACCAAGCTTTGTGTATGTGGGAATCAAAAATGGTTCTTTCTCCGCCATTTGGGCTAGCTAAACATCTGCTATAGTTTGAAATACAGAAAGATTTACCCTGTATGTAAAAGTATTACACTACTGCTTTAAAGCCAGGAAACCTGGGTAAGAAACATTAGAGTTGAGGGGAACTGTATACCTCAAAGCTAACATAGGCATAATGAGTGGGGCAGATTTAAATGTATTTATATTATATTTAAATTTAAATATAGGGTACTGTAGTTCTCAATTCAGCAGTCGCATCCTGTGGAGGACCCGGTCTACACTGAACCGAAATGAGATAGTCTGGTCTACCTCTTGCGTCACCAGCTTGCCCTGCCGCTACAACCGTGGCCTAGCAACAAAGCTGCGGACGAAAGTGTTGATTCAAAATGTTGAAAAAATGTGAACTGTTAGCTGTTCAGTTGAGAACTTACCTTTGAAAATAAATGGAAGGACACATTTGTAGGCCGTATTTGGAGAAGCCTTTGAATTGGGACAGTCGGTGAATGCAGCCGATGACGGATGTGCCCTGTGAGTTGGGACTCAGCTATTGTCTGTATTCATCCATAAATCACTCACCATTTCTCTGGTGTTTTCTGCTATCTTATGTCATTCCTTAATATTCATTTAAGTGTGCCAGTTACAAAAAATGGTTTGTTTAACAACCCACTGGCAAAGAGTCGCCACCTTTAATATCAGCGTCTTACTATTTTTTCTTATCTACTTTAAGCCTCTCTCTCTCTCTCTCTCTCTCTCTCTCTCTCTCTCTCTCTCTCTCTCTCTCTCTCTCTCTCTCTCTCTCTCTCTCTCTCTCTATCCAAGTATCCAAAACTAATTTTCCTCCCTTCTCCTCAAGTCTCTCCCTCAGACAACATGCCCCCATGTCTCATTGTAGCCATGCGCTCTTCCCTGTTTCATCTCAGCAGCAGCACCACCAGTAATCTGCTGACACCCAAAAAATGCACCTACTATTCTGTCTGACTCTTTTTTATAATACTCCCACTCGTACCCCCTGAAGAGGATGTGAAGTTTCATTGTCTGTCAACTCTTCGACTATTTATATTTCTGTTGTTCATAATAGTCTTAAAAATCAGCTGTTATTAATATTGTCATGTGAGGTCTGTTACAAATTGTCAACGCTTTTTGAACTTCTTCCAACATCAAAACTTCTTTCAACATTAATCTGGAAAAAAATCACATTTGCTTGCACACTAGTTCAAAACCTTCTTAAGATAATTCTTAAATAGTCATTTGAACGTTACTATAAAACATGTCAGTTAATTTTTTCTTACCAATTTTTCTCCCTTCCTTTCCATTCACTGTCCAGCCTCAGGTGCCGTGGTTGCCCAAACTTTTAGGGCCACATTAACTTGGCTGGCACCCACACCTGGAGGTGTGGATGTATTTAGACATAACCCTAACGCTTTTCAATTTTTGGGTGAACTATCACTTTAACCTTTTAAAGACACCCAGTTGTCCATCCCATCCCAATATGTTCTTGAACTTTACCAGTGAGCTGTTACAGTAATGTCCTCTAACTCAGAACTCAGCTCAGTTCAGATAAGTATGAAACCTTGAGTCAGCTGAATACTGAATACTGACCTACTGAGAAAACTCCCACTGCTCCAGATGTTCACTTCTGATGACAATAGAATACTCCAAATGAAGATTTATGGTTTTTGGACATTTCAGGACTCTGTGACCAATTTCCCGAGAGAGCGTTATACTGACAATGCAGGCCAGCTGTGTGGCGTTGTTTTGTCATCTAAATTGCTCAGTATGACGCGGACCACAATGTCTACAGGGTGTCACTGGATCTCACCACAACGTAGAAATTGCATCAGCATACATCTAAACTCCCTGGCATCTGCTGGGCACCTGGGCTACAGGCCTGCACGCCCTGTCTCACCCAAACCTCTGCAATATTAAATTTTCAATTACTCTTACTTTTAAGCCCTTGGCTTGAATTAGCAGCAGGTTTGAAAGATCCAGTCAACTGCCCTCATGGATTAAACCTTTCTGGAGCATGATTCTCATTTGGAACTTAAGAGAAACTAAATCTAAACTCTCAAAAAAGAAAAAAAATTGACAAATGAAGATTATTAAAAGTCCAGACTGCAAATTGACACTTGCACAATGAAATTCAGTTTCCTCGTGGAACAATGCAATTATTCAGATGCACAGCTCAGTACCAGCGTCCTAAAGGGCACAGTATCTCAGTTCCTGCAACAGTAAGCAAACACAGCATTGAGTGACCAGTACAGGTAATAACACATAATCATAGTTAGTTCTTTGTCTGTCAGCCACTGTCTGTCTGTCTGTCTGTCTGTCTGTCTGTCTGTCTGTATGTTACTTTCTGTCAGTCATGCCAGTCTGTCTGTGTCCTCCACTCAGTGATGGGATAAAATTAACTCACTCACTCAAAGTTCTAAAAAGGTGCATTAATATAATCTGCTCAAATACCGTCAGCAGACTGTAGTGACTGTGATAATAAATGTATTTTCATGAAGATAAAAAGTGGTGGTAGCCAATTAAGCCTCCTTGCACCCCTCACTGACTTATGCTGAATAATAATTGCTCTGGTGATCAGGTGCCAATGCTTATGTATATCACATGATACTAGTGAAGTTAATGCAGCAACGCAATAATAATGTTACTTTTTACATTCACATTCATATCACACAAAATTATTAACTTCCAAAGTACAGTCTGATAAACTCCCCTTGATGACTTGTGGACTTGATGACTTGTGGCCCTCAGCTCTGGAGAACTTCACAAGAATGTGTCAGTTAGTCTGCAAGTTGAGCAAAGAAATATGGATTCAGCTAAACATTTCCGCCACCCCACTGAATAAATCCGTTTGTAATCTACATCTCAAAAATTGTTACTGTTTTCTTTAGAGCAACATCATGACACCTTATTCAATCTGTGCAGTTTCACTTGTTTTTAAGTTTTATCGAAAACATACCAAATAATACACGTAACAACCGGTTATCTTAGTCTAATTTGGGTCTACATTCCTACCTATCTACCTGTCTAACTGGTCTGCTTGTGTCTGTCCGTCTGCTTGTATACAAAGTGTATATGTTTGGATGTAAACTAAATGTGAGTGGAGGTGGTGGTATGAATGGATCTGCACATGTATGAATATCTGTATGTAAAGCTGATTATTGTGGCTCTAATGTGTATGCGTGTCTGTGTATGAGTGAGAGTGAAAGAAAGTAAGTGTATATAGGTATATATTAATTATATTTAAAATGTCACACTACCCTGCCTAATAAAATCCCAAGCAGATATCTTAAGACACTCCACTAACCTCCATAGAATATGAAAAAACACTGAAAACCATTTCAAACAATGAACCACCCGGACTAGACGGATTCCCCGCAGAATTTTACAAATACTTTTACCAAAATTTGAACATATCGCGACAAAATAAATTTCGGTATTACCAAGGATTAACTATTTATTCACAATGATCCCAATACAACCTACAACACAGTGTTTCAACACACTAGAAAAACGCTGGAAAAACTAAAAAACATAAAACTTACATTACATATAGCTTCTCTTTCCAGCTTCTCCTTCCTTTTCTCCATCCCAATCACATCAAAGTAATTCTTATCTCATCAGTACATGTTACTAACTTGACCCCTTTCCCGGAGTTTCTGTGCCTTAGCGCCCGCAGATGCAGGGCCACAGCTGTGGCCGCACCATGGATTATGATTGTGGATTGCGCATCAGAGGTCGCAATGGTGGATCCAGTTTGGCGGATTCTGTATCGTGCCGGCTGATCACAGTGATAATGGAGGATCCTTTGTCGCGTTGGCATCGGATGGTGGTGGACCACGACCGAGGGGGCAGCTGATGATGGATCCTAACTGGCGCCAGTGGACAATGACTGTGGACTATAGTGGATCCCATCTTGATGCTTGATCGTGATCTTGCTGGCTGCTGACCAGAGACTATGATTGCAGCAGGACTGCGTGACATATAGTATTGAAAAATGTTTACCCTCATCGATGCTGCTAAAAACTTTAATCCTGATGATGTTTTCCTACACTTGACATCTATTGCACTTCTGTCCGTCCTGGGAGAGGGATCCCTCACATGTGGCTCTCTCTGAGGTTTCTACATATTTTTACCTCTTAAAAGGGTTTTTAGTAGTTTTTCCTTACTCTTGCTGAGGGTTAAAGACAGAGGATGTCACACCATGTTAAAGCCCTATGAGACGAATTGTGATTCGTGAATATGGGCTATACAAATAAAATTTGATTGATTGATTGATATAGCAAAACATCTAGGAGGCCTAGAAGCACTGAATTTACAACACTAAATTAATTACAATACCTTATCATATGGATCCATGCAACCTATCACCACCACCCATGGCTCGATACAGAACAAATCGCATGCCAAGACATAGCAATCTTAGTGATCAAACACCACAAATGTTTCAAAAACACTGCAATCACCACAACTCTGACAGCTTGGTGAGTATATAAAATGTAAAACTACAATATTACCTACCACACTAACGCTCATATGGCATAACCCAGACTTTACTTTGTTAGCATTGCTACAGCTTATTGATATCACATTAAGAAATAAACAATACTTTCAATACAGTGATTTAAAACATTTAATCAAGGGTAAAATGGGTACCTCAAGCATACACCTGGAACAATTGCCGCTATTGGACAACATCAATAAAATTGCTAAATAAAACAAAACAATTTTGTATGAACCTAAAATTGTATAAACTGGAATCTTCCATGGACTCTACCAATATCGCTCATATAATAAAGAAATGGAAAAAATACCTTAAAATCAACACGATAACCATTTTTAAACAAAACATGTAATATCATTTTGTCACAGAAAACAAACATAAGATTAATACAATACAAGATCATTCACAGAAGACACATCACAGAAGACACATCACACAGCACAAAATGCCTATAATGGGAATTAACTAGGGATGAGCCGGATACTCGGCTGAAACGAGTATCCGGTACGGATAAAGCACTTTTGCCGAGTACGATTATTATACGAGTAATCGGAGTCATTATCTGTGCTCGGACTGAATAAAAATCCTTACACAGCGTCACAGCGCTCCCCTTCACACACGGCTCTGCTCACTCACTCACAGAACAGCTCTCTGTCTCTCAGTCACTCAGGTTCACTGCGCATCGGGACTGTTCCATAGGCTCAGTCAAGGAAGCAGAAATGATTCGTTCATTTCCCGACTGGGTCTTCGGGTACGAGTCTTTGGAAAATGTTTCACGAGACCTGCATTGTCTCTGTAGAGGAGCGCTGGAGATGCGAGGGACGTTCACTGTCTCCCGGAGAAATGAACACTCTGTGTTTTTAGTATAGAAAGACGTTAATTATCACGGCAAACAATTACACTGCACTAAAACTTAAGGGTTAATGTAAAGTGAAAATAACAAAACCAGTCTGTATGACTTGTGAACGAATATAATTCACGTCTTTCTATACTAAAAACACAGAGTGTTCATTTCTCCGGGAGACAGTGAACGTCCCTCGCATCTCACACACACACACACACACACCTGGTGTGGAAATAAATGTAAAAAAATAAAAATAAAAAAATCATAAAAAAATTTCAAAGTAAAAAAAAAAAGTTATGTTGAACCAGCCCACTTCCGGGTTAAATCACACCCACTTCCTGGTTAGGCCCCGCCCACTCCGAGTACGGATACGGATACGGATAATTCATATGGTTAACAGATACAGATACAGATAATGCTGTACTCGCTCATCCCTAGAATTAACCATTCAGACATATGCACGTGTTGTACAATAAACAGAACAGACAAATACCTCGGTGCACTCTGGCTCTGCCCACCGATACAACATTTCTGTGAACAAGTAACCACTACGCTGGCTGTATTCCTTGGCTGCGACATTCCATTATCTCCTTCTGTTTGTAATGTCACAACATATCTGAAAAGGAAAGTAATGTAAGCATATTACTGGAGAGAACTGAACAGAAAAATGCATGCAAGTGGAAATGTGTATAAACATGAATGAAAAGAACAATATACAACGCACAACCCTTACAGCCCTATGAATATATACCAATCCGAACAGATTCCTTTTATTTTTTCAATCTTTGAATTTATTTTTTATTTTTGTTGTCTTTTTATTTTATAATTATCATTATTATTACCATCATGATTTCTTTCTTTTCTTTGTATATCTCTCTCGCTGTCGTATGTAATGTTATACAGGACGGAAGAATCATACCAAAAAAAAGCAGATCATTCTAACCTACTATATATATAATCTCAAATCAATATCAAATCGCTCAGAGGTTGGGTTTTGCAGAGAGGTATCAGCTGCTGAATTTGTTAAAAACAACCTGGCAGTGGTGGAATTTTAACTCACGCCTCCAAAGAGACTGGAGCCTTGAACACTCAGCGATGCTACCTCTACAAATGCTTGTTCACGTTTTCTTAACATTAGGTTAAGACAATTTTGACGTGAGAATGTGCTTTAAATGTTTTAAGGTTAAGTTTAGATTGTGGTCATATTGTCAGAAAAGTAGCAGGTGTGGTTGAGTTTTAAGTAAATCTCCATTGAGTGAATGTAAGTCAATGTAATGAGCTTTGAGCTCATGGAGATGCAGCTGTTGGTGAGTGAATATGTCTGTGTTGTTTGATGATTAATAATTGTAAACATACAGGGTCAAAAAAGACTAATTGTGTACAGCTTTTCTAGAAAATGTCTAAAAACTTCAGTGGCTGACCTTGATTGATGGTAAGGTTAGTTAAATACCATCAAAATTCATAGGTAATCTTTGCAAAACATGAGTTCTACAAAGAATTTTAAAGAGTAGGATTAAAGGATCAGTGTGTAAGATTTAGTGACGTCTAGTGGTGAAGTTGCATGTTGCAGCTGAATACCCCTCACCTCACCCTCCCCTTCCAGACATGAAAGAGAACCTGTGGTAGCCTTCAGTCGTATAAAAACTAGGATTCTTTTATATCAAATTTTTGCCAATAGATTCCTTTTATCTAAATCTTACACACTGGACCTTTAAAACCTTCCTTTTTAATAAAGCTAATAGTAAGAGTTGGTTTGGGTCTGTCATGGATCAGCTCTTAGTTATGCTGCTATAGGGCTCGACATAGGGGGACACAAGGAGCTTCTCTTTCCTCGTCTCCCTCTTTTATGCATTAAAAGGGACAGTTCACGGAAAAACTTTAATTCACTTATTATCTACTCACCACTATGCCGATGGAGGTAGTGAGTGAAGTCCAGATGAAGAATAATCACATGTGAAGCACACCATGTCATCTTTTAAGTGTTCATCTTAAAGCATCTGCCTTTGCTTGGATTCTTCATCCAGGCTAAATAAGGTAACTGCTGCATTCTCAAGTGAACTCTGTGACTAACCACTTATTTTCACACACACACCATAGTTAATTAATTTAGCCTTGACTGTGGATTTACATTGATGTAACGGTGGAGGGTCCTGAGAGTCTCTGCAGAATGAAAGCCTGTGGAGTCAACGTAGGTCGACCTGGTGGATGATAGAAGGCTATCAGGGCAGTAAGGTGGGCAGTGTTGCATGCAGCATTCTAGCATCCATAAAACAACATCCTCTCAAAACTGGAAGTATGTGGATCAGATCTGGATCAGGAGTCAGATCCAGGAATTGTGTTTCTTTTTTGTTTTTTTCTTTCTTCAACAAAGCAAGATATGGTGTTTTTCAACATTGTGAAGCACTCTGTGACTTTGGAGCTGTACTTATTAAACTTTATTTAATTAACTTTATTAATTAAACTAGCCTACACCTAAAAGGAATTTGACTCCGGTTTTTCCGTTGCTCGAAACAGACAAATAACAGGACAGCAAAGCAGAACAAGGTTCAATCAATACATTTTTATTTGTATAGCCCATATTAACAAATCACAATTTGTCTCATATGGCTTTAACATGGTGTTCCGCGAACATTTACCTACTATGTACAAGTATGAAATATATATGAACATAAGACACAACAGCAATGACAATAACATGGATAAATAGTACAATGATGCAGAGTGCAGATGCTAGAATAAATATGGACAGGCTGTCAAAGGATACTCTATGTACATGAGGCATATTTTCCTAAAAATGCTTGTATTTGAATTAATCATACAACAGTATTTTTGTTGCAAAGGATCACACCATGTTGCTTCTCTTACCTTACAGAGGTCCTTAAAACCCACTTTTTGCTGAAACATGGATAATCACTGTTGATCACTGCTTTGATTGTAGTCAACAGTTCTGGAACTCCCCACACAAATGTATGGTGGCAGATGCTGTCTGTGTCTGCCTCTCAGTGGAGTTACCCAGGTTACACCCTGCTAACATGTGTAATGGCTCCATTGTATATTTGCTTAACACAGTTACATTAACACACAAAGACAAATTGTGTGAATTTTTAAGATTGTAATAACAGGGTATCAAGGTTAAGTCCATAATTAGTTTGAACAGGCTGTCATAAAATAAATGTGGGTGTGTGTGTGTGTGTGTCTCTTCTTTGAACTTCTATCTCTGTTTGACAATTGCACCTTATGAAGTGAGGATAAATGAGATAGAGTGAGATAGATGTGCAAGTATGTGTTAGTGTGTGTGTGTGTGTGTGTGTGTGTGTGTGTGTGTGTGTGTGTGTGTGTGTGTGTGTGTGTGTGTGTGTGTGTGTGTGTCCACCAGCCGACTAATGGCTGGGTTTGGGGTTGAGGCATGCATGCCTCAGAGGGTCAGGCTTTCCAACCATCAGTATTTCCAATGATGATATCCAAATGTTTGCCACACTCTGCTCTGAAGATGAACTGGATGATCCTGTTTCTAAAAAATATATTTGGAGATTTATATCTTTCCAGTAATCATTTAACTTCATAATGCTAAAACTAAACCTTGACTTTTTTTTCTCTTAATTAGTCTACACTCAATGCCCCAAAATGTCAAAGTGAAAACTGAATTTTAGGGGTTTGTATTCTTACAATTTTAGACTTTTGTATATATATTGAAAAGGAAATACTTATTGAATAACATAATTAATCAGTTTCTCAGTACAATAGTTCAAGCACCTAAGGCAGCCTTAAGTTTTCTTGGGTATGAACCTGACAAGCTCTCTATATCTGGATGTGGTGATTTGATTTCCTGCACATCCTATGTTCAGTTTACCCAAAACCCTTACCAGTCTCCCTGTTTTTGCTACAGACAAACAGCCCCCCAACATGATGCTCCCACCATGTTTCACCTCTGGGATGAACTGGGCAAAGGATGGTGGGTGGTGAGGTGTCTCATCAGACATGACGCCTAAACCTTATCATATTTCTCACTGGGTAGAGGCTTCCAGAGTGCTGCACTGTTGGTTGTCCCTCTGGAAGTTTCCCCCATCTGCACACTGGGTAACTGGAGCTCAGGGGTGAACATTGTGGTGTAGGTCACCTCTCTTACAAGAGCCCTTCTCTCCTGTTGCTCAGTTTGACATGAAGCAGAAACTGATGTGTTCTGAGTCTAGTCTCCTTCTTTCTGTTTTGAATATAAATGATCTGCAATAAACTTTACACAATGGAGTAGTAATGAGGTAAGTTAGAAATGATTATAATTATACACCGTTACCTAATTGCAATGATGGAAATGCAAACACTGGTGCAGGCTTAATAAATAAACGTTTTAAGAGTTTGCTAATAGATTTGCACAATGTATGAAAATTGTATAATCTAATTAATAACTGGAATGTCAGATAAATGGATTTTAACATTCTGTAGAATGATTTGCAATATTTCCAAATTTAATATAATATGATTGTTAACATGAAGCATAAACAAAATAGTTGAATATTGAGCTTTAAAGTTGTGGTTTTGGGTACTATAACGAATCAGGAGGCCCACTCTTGGAGAAGCCGTTATCTCTCAGGGACACATTATTGTATGTAATACATTCTCATTAAAAGATGGCTGAACTGAGAAAATCTACCAATACTTTGGTGTATTCCTCCAGTATGTGACTTTATTGTTGTGAAGTAGTGGTCTGAACAAAGAGGTGACCTCTGATTATAGAAGGAGCAAAGTTCTCGTCTATGGAGTTGCCTCAATAATGGTGGAGATCCTCCTCCAGCCTCTCACACAGTGATTGTGTGTGTGTGAGCCCTATAAGAAGGTGCCACTTTCCCACTGGTCAGTGGCTGAGGCTCACAGCTCCTCTGGGGTCAAAGGTAATTTGGTCTTTTAGCATGACATCATGGGAGCTTAGAAAGGTCAAGAGAGGTCAGTGGCAGGGGGAGAGGACAGGGACACAACAAAAGAGTTGCGGGTATAAATCGAAAAGCACATTATGAAGGAGAAAAGGGTTGAAACAATGAGTTTAGCACGAGAGTGAAGGAATCCAGAGACATGTCCCTTCACTGCCACTCACATCTCTGCCTCTGTGCACAATTGATTAAACACACTGGAAGATGAATGCTGAAAAGTATTCAGTGTTTCCCGCAGTATGCTGTTTTGTCAGGGGTGGAAATCTGTGAAACAACATTCAAAGTATGGGACAACAAAATTCCTTGGAAAATACAATGAGGTAAACTTTGGAACATTGGTAGAGATTAGTCACCTCCCCTCAGGCCCTGAAGTCGAACAAACCCACTCTTTTAAAACCAAACAGACAGGTATTTTCTCCATTTCTGCTTGGTCAGCTGATCTCTGACTCCAGGAGCTTGCAGTCATGGAGGATAGTTGGAACAATGTGGTGGCACCTACAGTATAGATCTCACCAAAGCCTCTTCTCACTGTTTCTTTCTCTCCTCACTCCACGGTCTGGTTTGTTGGACATTTTAAATGGTAAATGGTTTGTATAAATAGAGAGCTTTTCTAGTCTTGATGATCATTGAGGGGAAATTCGGGGGGTTCAGCATCTTACCTAATCTTACCTAATCTTAACTAAGGACACTTCCCTTTTCGCTGCTAACAACCCAAACACGTACTTTAACTTACATGCCACTCACTACTGACCCAACTACTCTCCACAGACCATGCTTGTGTAGGCAAGTATGTGTCTTTATTTACAATACACTTAATGGGTTTTGTCACATGCCTTGACACATCTGGGATCTGCTTTAGGAGTAAAATAGTTTGAGAATACTTTAGCCGAGGCCAGATGTTGTGTTTTTGTTTTTAGGGGGCTTAAAGGCATGTCAACGAATTTGGAATTGCATTTATGAAACATTTGATTATGTCAATTCAATTCAATTTTATTTGTATAATGCCAAATCATAACATACATTATCTCTGGGCTTAAGAGATTAAGCCCAGAGGTTTTATGATAACACTGGTCTTATTGAAACCATAACCTCTTTTTCGTCATAATTGACACAGTGTTTTTATTTTATTTTTTAAATGCTGGTAAACCTGCTAAAAAGTGATTGACTCCTTTCCCATTGCAAGTAGAGGTGTTTGCCTTTCACATTTTTTCAACATCACAACATACCCATAAAACTGAGTATCTTACCTTGATGTCTTGCTGAATTACCAAGTTAAACCGGGTGTCACCATCACTGCTGATCGGCGCCGGAGTTAGTAAAAACCTGTCTGCTGCAGAGCAATGGAGACCCCAAAATCCAGCTGTAGTGGGTTTTGACCAGTGGAATAGAGGCTCTAAAGTGACCAGCTGACACCAAACATCAGAATGAGCTTCGAGAGAATGGTAAATGGTTTGTATTTATATCAAGCTTTTCTAGTCTTGATGACCACTCAAAGCGCTTTACAATGCAGCTTTTTCCATTCACTCATTCACACACACATTCATACAGTGCATCTGTAAGCAGCACTTAGATGGGGCTATTTTGGGGTTCAGTATCGTGAGCCAGAGTTGAGAAGAGGCCAAGGCAGTAGGTGAACCTGTCCGGTGTTCATATGGTTGAGAAGAGTTTATTTCCCAACTAGCATGGTTTGTAAGCATGTAATCCAGCTATGTGAAGTGTCCCTCGTAGGAAACAGCGATCGATTGTAGTCATTATGAGGATGGAGTCAGCAACAAGTGTCGGTCACAACCACCGTCAAGTGTTCAAGCGTCACGATGTAAAAGTCATTCCAAAGATTTGCTCATGAGTGCAACACAACGTCTCTCCATGTCTGGGAACTAATCCAGCAAGTTAGAGGTCAAGAGGTCCATGGTGGTGAAAATGATACTCTAATAATCCCCAAGTATTTAATTACATACGATGCATACGTACATATTGTGGCGGCTGTGGCTGAAGGTCGGCGGTTCAATCCCCAGTCTGACCCATCTGGATGCCGAAGTGTCCTTGGGCAAGATGCTGAACCCTGAATGGCCCCCCATAGAATAACAAAGTGCTGCAAGTAGATGCACTGTATAAATGTGTGTGTGAATGAGTGAATGTAAAACTGTACTGTAAAGCGCTTTGAGTGGTCATCAAGGCTAGAAAAGCGCTATATAAATACAAAACCATTTACCATACGTATGAAAAATGTGAACTCTGTCTATTTTTTTGTCGTTAACAAATCATCTCATATTTACAAGGTTCAATCTATTTTCGAATATACAACCTCAACACACTTTAACAGACTTGTCTCTCATCTTGTCTCGCTCCTCTGCGTTTCCCTCACTCACTCAGTCAAGTCGCAATGTTTGATGATTTACAACTTATGAAATTGGTCTTTGGCTGCTAAATCTAATACAGTCTAATATGTCTAATATAATCTGATCTACAATATAGAATTAACCTGCATCATATCTGTTATATCAGATGTAAAAGACACTTGTATGTTTATAGAATATAAATTAATTCTGATATACAGGGATGGATTTAGGTGTGTATAGTTCTGGGTGTTTGAGTACATAATTTGCCCCTGATTAATCTGACTATTGGATAGATTTCTCCTGTCCCACAAATATAAATATTGATTATGATTGCAGCTGCCGGGGAACAGGTTTTATCTCCATGAATAATTGCATGGTATTTCGCCAACATGATGTACACTACAGCTGCAATACTAATGAAGTTCAGTCAGACAACTCACATTTACAAATGTTTCTTGCAACAGTAGAACGGGTTAGTGTTTGGTGTCTAGTTCCCGACTTCATCACTTCCCCCAGATATGATGACATAGATATGATGAGAGGGATGAGCAAATACTTATAACCCCCGTCGGAGCCTACAGGTGGATGCTGGGGTGGTGGAGGGGCTGAAGCAACTGGCACCAATACTGAGGCAGCAGCAGGGCAAGCAAATGGAGTGATGGCACATTTCCTCAGCTTAAATAGACCACCAAATAGGTTGGGTGAGTATTATTGATGATTGTGGAGTGAGGTTAGTCACATGATTGGAGCAGCGCAGCCCGAGTTGGTTGCTTGAACTAGCTCGCAAGCATTGCTCCCTTTTGCAGATGCTTTTGTGGACTAACCTCCCCTTCCTGTCTAAAGTCCTAGAAAAAGTTGTAGCCAATCAGCTGTGTGAGTTTCTCCAGGAAAATAATATGTATGAAGACTTTCGGTCGGGGTTCAGAGCTAATCATAGCACAGAGACAGCCTTGGCAAAAGTCACTAATGACCTAATACAGTGGTCACCAACCTTTTCGAGCCCAAGATCACTTTTTAATTCCAAACGTAAGCCAAGAACTACCACCCTGATATCTTCCAAAAAACCCACTTAGGAGGGTGGTATTCAGTATTTTTTGCAATTTGTGTTAAAGGCTGAATGTACAAGAAATAAATATACACAAAGAGAGGCAGTTATGCAAATTCTTCTATTCAATGCACAATATGTAGCTTCTCAGTTCCACATCATGTTCCACAGAGGAGGATCCTTTTTACATACAGGCTTTGATTTGAAAATGGCCACAAATATGATTATTGCCTTGTATGAAAGAAGTCCCTTGTACTCAAATAAATAGCAGTACTACACAGAATGATATGGCTTAGTGAAGGCGACAATCTTCGACAGACTGAAAACCCTTGTCTTTCTCTTTGGCTGTGGCCACATTTGTAGCAAAGCTGCTTCCTTTTAGTGTTCCTTTCTTGAACCTTCTTTCCATCATTTAAACTTTCTTTTCCTTCTTTTCAGCAGCAGGGCCTTGTAAATCTCCAAAGAGAGGGTCTGTGATGATCCTTGCTTGCCTGTCCACAAAGGCGACTAGATCTTTAAATCGGACTCTACTCTGACTCTTTTCCTGGATCTCGAATGCCAGTGCCCGCTATCGTTCTTTCACTTTGTAAGGCAACTTGGACACAAAAACTCTCATGTTTGTAGGGTTATCCAACTCATCCATGTAGTCCACATCTCCTAAAGCGTTTACGACAGCCCACGAAGAGTGAGAAATTTTTCAGTGCCACACTGTCCGCTGATTTTATCTGTGGCCAGTTAAACACCTTTTCCATTGACCCTTGTCCTTGTCGGTTCGTTGTTCTATTTCTCCTGTCCTGTCGTAATGCTTCACCTCCTGTGCTCGCGTCTTCTCGTCTTTTGTAAGCTTCTGGTGTTTCCCCTGTCTGCTCTGTGTTTTTTCAGTTTTGATTTCTTGAGATTCCTGTGTTTGTTGTTATTTCTCTGTTGGACATTTTCCATTAAAACATTTTTTTGTTTGATACTCTGCTTTTTGGTCCAACTGCTTAACCAAACCTGACTGTACGAACCAACCAGAAACATGGACCCAGCATAGATTCGTTTTTTTACTATCAATTTTTGTCTTTGGAGTAATTGGTGGACAGATTGTGCTTCGCATGCAGCACGAAGCAGTGCTGCTTGGGAAAATCTCTGTTGTGCAGGCATGGCTGAAAGACAGTTTTGACTTTTTGAGATTCCTGTGTTTGTTTTTATTTCTCTTTTGAACATTTTTTTTTGGACAAACCATTGCTACAGATCGCTAGCCGGCCGTGGCGCTTCCCGGCTGCAAACAGCCCAATTGAGTAACATGGAAGCGAAAAAAAGGCGGACAGCTTTTCGTGACGTTTCTATGCACTTCTGCCTCCTGTGTGTCCCCAGGGTTAGCGGATGTTGTGATGTCACTGCATTGGTTAACATTGCATGTATCACGTCATGATAAATCAGCCTCTTGTGCCGCCCTCTCAAGGCCATGTAAGACAGACTCCCATTTCATTGTGACGAGAGAATGATATGGAAGCTTATTCGCATTCACTCAAGCATGACGTTTCTGACTGAGAGGAACCATAAGAAATTGCAGGAGTTGTGTTTTTCCAGAGTTTTTGGGTCGGTAGACATGCCAAATACCCAAATTAACGTGTAGAAGCACTATAAAAGTGGCATTTTCATAATATGTCCCCTTTAAAATAATAAATAAATATACAACCAAATGAAAATAATCCCCAAAAACCATGAAGGTTCGCTTGCCCCGGCGGTAGCTATCCAACCAGCTTAGCGCTCTCAAAAAACTTCACGGCAGAGATGTCAACTTTCGCGACGTTTAATGAGTTGTTAAACTGTAAAAACAATAAAGACATGACAGATTACAATCTGTCTCTCAGAGCTACTTCAAAAACATCACACAGCGGCTCGTATCTTAAAAGACACGGCGAAAACCCGTTAGCTTAGCGCAGCCGCTCGGCAAAACTGGCAAAGCTGCTGTAACAAAATACTGTGGCAAAATATCCTTGAGGTTGTAAAGACACAATTTGTAAACAACAATACTTACTGAAGATGCGATAGCCCGCAGAAGATTAACACAATTTATGTGTAGAGCTGACCTCTATAAATAACGCAAATAAACTAACCCTGAATTACTTCCGGGTGATTCACACCTTGACCCCTGGCAATGTAATGTACCTGAACTGCCCCAAGGGGATGCTGTTGTATAACTAAACAGAATACACATTTGAGGGACCAAACAAATAAAATGTAAATACGCATTACATTTCTTTTTCTCAATAATGGTTGATGTCATTTGAAGTAATGTTATGGCAGTGGTTGGCTGTAGTTATAATATCAACAGGGCAAATGTTTTAGACTTCGGGTTTTCTCTGCTCTCACAGTCTGCCACTCTGTCAGAAACAAGACAATAGCAGACGCTTTTAATCCATACCTGAAAATATGCTCTACACCTACGCTCTGTGCTTTTATAAATGTCTGTGTGTGTATGTACCATTTGTGTGAGTGTTCAGAGAGACTGAATGCATGTGAGTCAGAAGCCAAGATCGAGGGCATATTTCACTGCTGCATGATGAACCTGGTCTTCAGTCTAGCAAGAAAAATACAAGAAAAAAATGTTGTCTCCCACCTCTGAAACATTTACCTAGAGAGAGGCTTTACACAATCACACTTATTACATTGCATATATTGCTTGGAATATGTAAGACATAAACTGATGTCCTCAATCCAAACCAGTCATCCATATGAATGGAATCAAAGCTTGTCCAATTACAGCCATTGAACACTGCAGACATTTTCACTGTGCCCCGAGAACCCATCACAACCTTTCCATGAATTGAATATGAGGAATGTCTAGTGAGATGGGTCCATTTACTTTGAGCCGACTCTTCAATGCCCTAAATCCTAATGACCACTTCTGAGGTTAGAGTGCTGCATATGGGTGGGAAGGTATAGTGCAGATTATTGTGGCCACCACTGTGTGAGAATGATGTTTCTCTTACATCACAGCTAAGCCACAGCTCAGAAGCACTCCCTCAGGCCGTACATGTATATGAATATACAGTCCTCATATCACTGGTATGATGCCATTTAAAACTTTGAAACTGCGTTTCAAAGAAGAAATTAGGCAATGCATCAGTTTATTTTAAAACATAGTATGTGTTTTGGCTATGCTAGCAGCATGGCTCAAGGGAAGGCAACGTGAGTCTCTGTATGTTAGCATTGTCAGCATTTTACAATGCTAGCATAAGCAAAATGCCACCAGCTGTGTCGGTATAGCCTCACAGGGCCACTGCCATGATTGACACCAAGAGATGCTGTGTCTGAAATTGCATACTTCTGTACTCACAATTAAGTCTCTGAGTGAGTACATTTTCAAGTACGGTCACATGCAGTCACTACAAGAAGCCTACCGGGATGATGCACTCAAAATGGTCACAAAGGACAACGGTCTACTCCCACTCTCAGCATCTTGGCTCTTGATAGAAGAAGGGACCATTTAAGGTGTGAACAAGGAGCAAGGAGGCTAGAGCTGTTGAGGTATTATTAGGGACAGAGAAGAACACAAGGTCCCTCCGGATGAGGTCGGTTGCCAATGCCTCCAATGTTCATGGGGTGGTAAAATGCTGCTGTGCGTGAATATCCGGAACTGAATGTATATCGTATTTAGCTGCTGATGTACCAACAAACATTCATCCACACTGGTTTATATAGACTGATATTACTTGAGTGGACTTCATTCAATTCTTTCAATACAACTATATTTCAAGCTGAACACATTGCAGGTCACGCCAAGAAATGCTCGGCCCTGCATTGTTGAAAAGAAAACCTGAAGGACAAATATATGGTCTGTTGACTATCTTCAACAAGATTTTCATTTTGTAATTGAGTTTCTTTTTTTAATGACAGCGTAATAGTGAAATATAAACAGCAATATGCCATGTGTGTGACTCCAGCTATGTGGAAGCTCTAATATGGATTGAATATAATGACTTTACTTTAACCACTGAAAATAGTTAACAGACCCAGGGAATGTAATATCAGTCTTTTCCCTGTATGAATTTAACATAAGTGGCGGACCTCCAGAACTGAATTAGGAGTGCAGATGTTGACATTTCTCATTTTGTTATTCATTAACTTTTGTGTTTGTGTACGTTTTCGGATTTCCTCTCTTCAACGACCTGAAGTAACCCCAAAAACTGGGATCTTTGAAGTGGTGGATGATGGATGAGGCAATTGGGGCAGGCTGTTGCTAGTGCAGCCTGTCCTCATTGCTTAATTTCCCCTGGATATGGATGTGGTATCCCCCCCTGCCCTTCATGGTGACCCCAGAAGATGACACAGCCACAGCGTCCATAGCACCCACCGCCACAATGAGACGGCTGGATGTCATGGACAATATTGTGGACGTGCGGGAGAAAGAGTAGAGGTTTGAGATAAAGCTCAGACAGATGAATGCGAGGCTGAGAGAAGGAGAGAAACAAGACTATACAGCCAGAGAAGCAGCTGAGAGGGAGGAGGGGAGACACTGTGAGGCATTAAAGGAGGAGGAACACTTCTTTAAAGAGATTAAGCAGAGGGAAGAGAGGAGGGAAAGAGAGACGGCTGCTGAGAGCAGGAATTAGTGAAAAAAAGAAAATAACTCATCATCTGCTCTGGGAATTTGTTTAGCAACAATTAGAAAAGCAAGACAACACAGCAAAAGACACAATTTGCTCTGCATTACGTTTGTATCTGTAAGATCACATAGGCGACCATTATTAATTGGCATTGATGAAGAAACGAGTATGAAGCATTATTACGATTTTTTTTATTTTTAACCGATTACAGTCCAACAGTGTATCCTGTTAATTCTGAACAACAAGCTGGCTTTCTGATACTTAGATGGGAAATTACCTGGGAGATGTAACTGCACCAGTCAATCAATCAATACAATTTTATTTGTATAGCCCATATTCACAAATTACAATTTGTCTCATATGGCTTTAAAAAACTAAAAACCCCTTTTAACAAGGTAAAAATAATGTTGAAACTTCGGAGAGAGCCACATGTGAGGGATCCCTCTCCCAGGATGGACAGAAGTGCAATAGATGTCAAGTGTAAAGGAGAACATCATCAAGAGAAAGGTTTTAGCAGCATTGAGAAGGGTAAACATATTGAAGGATAACTGAAGGTCAATGAATTGATGGATTTGTGTCAGTAATGGTCAAGTATCTGAGGAGAAATAATTTGTATCAAGCAATCCTGCTGCAATCATAGTCTATGGTCAGCAGCCACCACGATCATGATCCACCTTCAAGATTGGATGCCACTATAGTCCACAGTCATTGTCCACTGCCGCCAATTAGGATCCATCATCAGCTGCCACCTCGATCGTGGTCCACCACCATTATCCGCCATTATTACAGATCGTCCGCCAATCGTAATCCATGATGTGGCCACAGCTGCGGCCCTGGATCTGCGAACCATAAGGCAAAGGGACTCCGGGGAAAGGGTCAAGTCCGTAACATGTATTGATGAGATATGATTTACTTTGATTATGATTTGAGAAGAGGAAGGAGAAGCCGGCCCGCCGAACTTGTCCAAATAAAAAAATTAAAAAAAAAATTAAATTAAAATTTTTTTTTTTTTTGGAAACTAAAAATTTTGGAACACTTAAATGGCATGTACTTATAGAACTTTATAGTTTTGCTTTATTTTTGAAGAAATCGTACTTTCTTGATTATTCTTGTTCTGGGTTTGAACCCTCGGGGTTGAATGCACTTATTGTAAGTTGCTTTGGATAAAAGCGTCAGCTAAATTAAATTTGCCAGGGAGTGTGGTGTATAGGGCTTGAAAAGGCACATGATCTCCCTTCACTTTTTCCCTTTGCCCTGTGAGCTCTTCTGTAAAATGAGAGGATCAAGGAAACAAAAAGTGGACAATGAGTGCCGAGTGTTTAACACGGAGTCGACAACAAAATACTTTTTCACTGAAGTCCAATCGAAGGCTGTATGCCTGATATGCCGAGAAACTGTCGCAGTTTTCAGGGAGTACAACAGCAGCCGTCACTTTGCTACGAAGTCAGTCAACGCAAGAACGGCTTGCTGCAGCTCAGAGGTTGGCGACTTATTTACAGACTCAGCAACATTTTTTTTCACAGACAACTGCGATTAAAGAGTCATCTACCAAGGCATGTTTTTTGGGGGGCATTCGAAATAGCAAAGGCTAGCAAGCCTTTTTCTGAAGGTGGGTTTTTGTTAAATGGCCTTGCAAATAAGTTCTTTGCTACTTGGTAAAGGCAAAATCCTTTCATGTAATGATTTTTCCATGTCATTTATATTAGTTCACAAAAACACTCCATCCATCTGTTCCTGGCCCGGCCCCGCTGTCAAATTTTGGAACCCATTGTGGCCCGCGAGTCAAAAAGTTTGCCCACCCCTGTTCTAGACCTATAGCAGCATAACTAAGAGCAGGTCTAAGACAAGCCTGGACCAGCTCCAACTGTAAGCTTTATCAAAAAGGAAGGTTTTAGGCCTACTCTTAAATCTACAGATGGTGTCTGCCTCCCGAACTGAAAGGGATAGATTATTCCACAGGAGAGGGGCTTGATAGCTGAAAGCTCTGGCTCCTACTCTACTTTTAGAGACGACAAGTAAGCCTGAATTCTGGGAGCGCAGTGCTCTAGTGGATTGATGTGGTACTAACAGCTCTTTGAGGTATACTTTTGCCATATTATTAAGGGCCTTGAAGGTGGGTAGGAAAATTTTAATTGGATTCTAGATTTAACCTGAAGCCAGTGTAGTGAAGCTAATACTGGAGAAATGTGGTCTCTTTTCTTGGTTCTTGTCAGGACACGTGCTGCAGCATTTTGGACAAGCTGCAGAGTTTTTAATCACTTACTGCTGGAGCCTGATAACAAGGAATGACAATAATCAAGTCTGGATGTAACAAAGGCATGGACTAGTTTTTCTGCATCTTTTTGTGAAAGGACATGCCTGATTTTTGAGATATTACGCAAGTGGAAAAAGGCGGTCCTAGAAATTTGTTTTAAGTGTGAATTAAAGGACAAATCAGGATCGGAGATCACTCCCAAATTCCTGACTGTGTCATTGGAAGCAAGGGCAATATCATCTAGCGCAGCTATATCATTAGAAAATGTCTCTCTAAGGTGTTTGGTACCAAGTATTATAACTTCTGTTATGCCTGAGTTTAATAAGAGAAAATTGCGGGTCAGGTTTTTATGTCCGTGTGACATGCTTGGAGTTTAGTTAATTGATTACTTTGCTCAGATTTTATTGACATGTATAACTGGGTGTCATCCGCATAGCAGTGGAAATTTACAGGGTGTCCTAAAATTGTTTTTTTTTTTTAGAAGGGGTTTGATTAAAGCTATTTTAAAGGACTGTGGTACATATCCTGATGATAATGACATATTGATTGTGTACAGTAACAAACTATCAATTAGGGGCAGAATTTCTTTAAGTAATTTTGTAGGAATGGGATCTAAGATACAAATTGTTGATTTAGAATCTGAGATCATTTTGGTAAACTGATCACAGGTGATCAGAGAGAAGCTGCCTAAATAATGGGTAGGATTCTCAGACGTTTTCTGAGATATGTTCTCTTAACTTATGTGTCTTGGAATTATACCACAGAGCTAATTTCATATGTTTTACATGTTTCTTTTTTAGAGGCGCTGTTCAGTCTAATGTTAATCGTATGGGTCTGCGGAGCTATCAACGAGATGGTCAATCTTAGTGAAGCTAGGGTTTTTAATGAAATTGTTGTTTATATCGACATCTCTATTTATATACATTTTCACTGATGATTTTGATAAATATTCCTATTCTTAAAGTTGACTTCGAGAGGCAAGGCTCACATCAGAAGATTCTTCAAAATCTTTGACTGTGGATTTTTTATAATTCAAAGTAGCTGTAACTGTCACGACTTCAGCCTGCTCTTAACATTTCTTATCTTATTTTTTTGTGTATACTAATCCTAATGGCATTTCAGAACTCAGCCACTCCCCCCTGCTCTGCCTTTCCTTGTTCCAAGGATCTCATTACCTGCCCCACCCACAGCTGCACCTGATTCCCATCAAGTCATTAATCGCCCAGTATATCTACCAGCCCTTTTCCTCTTTTCTCTGCCAGATAGTCTAGTGTGTTTTCCCCTAGCCTTCCAGCGTTATCTCCTGACTAAGTGTTCTGCCTGATCTCCATTATGATCTGCCTGCTGTACCCTGGACTTCTGTTTTGCCTGCTCCCTACCGGATCCGTTTGCCTTCTCTGACTGACTGCCTGGCTTCTGACACCTGATAAACAAGAACTTTGCTATTTCCAAGACTGCTCCATTGTCGTGCTTTTGGGTTCATGCTTGCCATTTTGCCCACCCTGACAGTATCACAAACCTCAAACCGGATTTCTTTGACTGGACTCGAGGTTTGCCTGACTCCAGTTAGCTTTTGTTGACATCATTAGCTGATGGTCTGGATAACGTATTTAATATAATCATGATGTTAAAAGGTTATTGTGTCAAATGTTCACAGAACTGCAGATATTTCACTTTCTTTTACCTGCCACTGTAAACTCAGAATTATGTTGACAATGTTACAATGACAATAACACTTGTGTCACTACAACCATAGGCATACCTTCTGAATTTGTCTCATTCCTGTTATGATCCTGCCATGAATATAGTAATAATACGTTTGATATAGTTTGGTTGATATAGCACCTTTCAAAAACAGTCAGAAAATGCTTTACCATACATATTTCTTTTGACCTGTAAGCCTTTCACATCAAGGACTTTTTTAAAGATATAAAAATTACGGGTTATAAGCAAAACAAAACAAAAAATTTGCATGGAAAACTGTGCTTAAATATAGTGTGAGTGGGATGACGGATCTACTTGAAATGAATTCAAATGATTAACGAATTAAACAAAGTACTGAGATATGGCAGCTGGGCTTTTATTACTGAAACGTTTACTGTAACTTTTAGAAATACACAGTGAGTAGGTGTCATGTGTGTGTGAAGGAGAAAAGTCTCCTCTTGTTCTTGGGGGTGTGTGTCCTTCCTGTCTCCCCTCAGACTAACAGCAGTGAATCTAGCTCAGTACAGTCTTAGTGGAAAGCTCTCAGTGCTTCTCTCATCTGTTGTTTGTGCGTGTGTGGGAATGTGAGAAATCTGAAAATACTTTTGACTTTTTCTATTGATGTATAATGCATTTTTCATTCTAGCAGATGATAACTGTACAATTCACAGGAATGATCTGATGGGGCCTCTGAACAGGCATAAAATGGAAACATCAAAAATGTGTATTTTTTTCATCAACTGACAAAGCCCTCTGATATGCAAGAAACATAATTTCTGCATCATGATTATAAATAGTAAAGATGTGGTTATGTTCCTGTAATGGTCATGACCTGGCTAGGTCTAGGCACAGAAACAACTTGGTTAGGTTTATGGAAACTTCAATGTTTAATTTAATGGTTACAGGACATTCATCGTCATTGTTACGCTAAATTTACAGTTAGGAAAAGATTGTAGTTATGTTAAATAACCATATCAGGCATAGGGTTGGTAATTCCGGGACAAGCTAGCAAAAGTGGGCTACGCTTTGAAAATATGCAACTGATACATCCCACCCCCTCCTACAGGCCCTCTGCTCCGGAAGACGCTCCATAAAACACATGAACTCTCACATCCTCATTGTCTCAGCTTCAGAAGGGTATGTCTCCCCAGCTATGCTGATACGCATATAAAAAAAACCAGGCAGGGTGCGCGCATGCATGCAGGTCGGATAGAGACAAACAGACTGAATGAAATAATTTGTTTTGTTTATAACAGAGAGACACATATACCATTTTTTAGGACTTAATTTATGCATGGCTATCGGGACATGGAGAGGAATTCAACAAATACAATAAAAGGATTACAGAAACAAATGATTAACCCTACCTTAAAATAATTATGGCTATGGTCTAATCTGTTTTTTTATGCTCTGTCTGCTATGTCTGCTTTGGATATATGGTAAAATAATCTGTTTTTATATAGCGCTTTTCTAGTCTTGATGTGCACTCAAAGTGCTTTAGAGGACAGTTTATTGGCATTCACCCATTCACACTCAGTACAGTGTACTTTCTGTATTGCCCCTTCTACGTAATGTATCTTGCCCAAGGACACTTTGGCATGCGGCATGGGATTTGTTACCAGCACTCAAAGCTCTGCTCCTTGTTCCATCCACCCTGTCTCTGTATACGCTGGTACCAAGAGCTCAGCCACTCTACTCTCCTCAGCCTAGTACACTCTGTACCATGGAGATCTCATCCAAAACCCAAATCTCAAATATTGATTTTTTTTTATCGGTAACCTGTTTCGTTCATAGCCAACTTACAATAACTAAATCTTGCCAGCACATTTTTGGTTTTGTCAATATAATATAATATTTAAATTACCTTGTCTCAAGTTCGTGCTCAGAACTTTAAGTCCTGCCATCCCCTTCAACCTACATGTTATGGCTGCATGGGCACCTATTAAAAGTCAGGTGAATTTTAGTAGGGTGGTACTTGTACTCCGTAAAAGTACATTATCCGTACCGGATACTGGTTTCATCCGAGTATTCGTCTCAACCCTAGTAGAAAACATATTCTTGGACTTACTAATAAGCAAATAAAGAGTATCCGGTTTTAGGGACTAGATTTAAGTTACACTAAACTTCCTGATGTGTCATTGCTGGAGTGTGAGTTCACCTTGCATTTGCTGTCAGGCAGACCATGCTGCAGCAGGGCACCTTACTCTGAAAAAAGACAGTTTGCTGCCCTACTTACTCCAAAATAGGTCAGATCAAATCACCATAGGCCGTAATCTGCATCTCCAAGCCCTAATTATAAAACCCCTCCTCTCATCACAAGCTATTTCAGCATCGGGCTGAACCGGTGCCACATGGACAGGCGGTTGTGAAATGCTTAATATATGCCGTATACTAGTTACAGTGTACCTCTGTGTCTAATTTAGGTGAAATTGTTAGAGCATGTGGGCGGGCCTGAACAAAAATCGCTTTAGTACTTCTCTGGTTACTTTGGGACTCCTGAATATGTGGAAAGAGACTGCAGAGAAAAGCGTCATTACAATACAAAACACAGCAAAAATATCTAAATAAAATGGAAGCCACAGTATTCATACGGACAGTGATCAACTGCTTATACAAATCAAATAGCTTTTTGGCACAGAACCATTTCCGCTTTTTAATTTGCTCATAGAAATCAAGTCGTCCACTTGCAACGTAAATGTGAGTGTTCCTTGAAGGGTCTTCTCCCTGGGTTAAAGTGAGCTGGAACAATCTGGTACAGCACACACACACACACACACACATGCATGCACAAATGACCATCATCCATACTTTGAGCAGAAAGGAGCCACCACAAAGTAAATGTTATTTTATCTGCAAGCTCTATTTCATTCTTTATATATTCATGTAATAGGTTCATAAATGTCAATTACAAAATTAACCTTCTTGGTTGAGTTAAGGAAAAGATTTTGCTTGAGATTAAGTAAGTATTTCCTTAAGATTACAGGACATGTGTTGTTGTCATGGGTTATAATAAGCTGCTTCAAAGAGGTCAGCCTCGAGACAGAGCAAGTTACTGAGGATCGATATGTGGATTCAGTAACGTTGTTTGATCAAATAACCACATGTCTTAAACTATAATCTTTAACAATAACCATACAGCACAGTATGGTTGAGGTTATGGCTCATAACCAAAATAAGCCCACTTCTTTAAAAGAAGACCCTAACCCTCAACACAGTAAAAAGTACACTGCCAAGATACAAAACGGGTTCATATCACGGCAAAATCACTGGCCTTCCAATTAGTGTTACTTCATTTTCATGGGCTAAGAAAGAAAAAAGATGTACAGATTCTTTGTTATTATTCTCCATGTACAGTATCTTGTTCTAACTTCTCTCGTGGTAAATCTACAGATTTGGTTGCTCAATACAATCCCAGAATCCAGCTCATACTTCATGTTTTGTGAACTGTTAACTAGCTGCGTGGTATTGAGGTGGTATTGTGCATTTAAAAGAAGGGGCTCTGTTATTATCTACAGAAAACTATCAGATCTCAAAGATCAGCTCATAGCAAATATAACCTTTTATAATTGGTTAGAGTCGAGATGTACTGCAGTAAATGGATAGATCCATGTATCTATCTATGTCCTTATTAAATATTTGATAGTGTGAAGGCAGACATGTAGAGCAATGAGAAACACAAAACTGACTGGACTCCAGGCTGCAGTGTGAGAGTGGATGAGAGAGAGAAAATCAGGGAGAGGGGTAAAGGGGTTGTTTGAAAGAGAGGGATGGGTATAGCAGTCAGACAGGTGGGTGATAGAGCTCAACGGACAACCAAGGACGGAGTCAAACCAAACAGTATGGCACTACTCAGATGGGGCTCAGAGGAAAGAAGAAGAGCAAACAAAAACATCTAATAATTCCATGAACGTTGTGGACGTCCAGGCAGAGACAGAAAGAGAGAGCGAGAAAGAGCGAGCGCACATCCAAAAACACCTTCAACCTTCTAATGGTGGATTCTTCTCCACAGCTGTGACAAACAGCAGTTTGGCTAAATAAACTAATAAACTACTTATTAGATGAATGTCTGCTTGTTAGTCTTATTACTATAAGTGAGGTCCTCATTTTAACTCAAACTAGAGACATTTGAATACATGTTCATGTACTTTCATGCTCAACATTAAAAAGGAAGGAGAGATCACACTGGTATTCAGACAGAGAACTTCATTCACTAAAAAAGACTTGGATATGGTTAAACACTCCTGAGAGAAGCAGGACTTGTTTTATTTTCACAAATTTCCTCTGCAGCTCAGTCTCTGTGATCAGTGTCCCTGACTCCGTTATCTGCTCTGAGTGTGTCTCACTGAGGCAGCTCGGCTCTTGCCTTCTGTTCCAGAGGATCAATCCACTCTCACCTGTGCTGACTGATCCTCTGGTGCAGGTGAAGGTGCTCTCCCAGCTACCTCCACTATAACTTGAAAGAAAAATGCAACATAGCAGGAATATACAGGCGTTTTCAAGGAGTCACTCTTGAACATAAGCAAACAAACTAGATTATTTCACTTTAATCACCAGTGTACACGTTGAAGTTGTTTACAGGTTATTGCTGCTAATGTAAGGTGTTATTATTATTATTTATCTTACAAACAAGACTTATCTTACAAACAAGGCTTTGCTTTTGTCCTTGTATATTTTGAGTATCATTTGCTGGTCCTAACAATACTGTAAGGGCTCTCAAACATCAAGATTTTACCTTGCTGCTATAGGAAATGTTACAACCATTGTACGGAACATAAGAATTGAATATTTTGGTGTGAGTGTGAATTCCAAAATTCCAGCAGAGCAGTACTGTGTTGGCTGGTGGATGGTTGGTGTTTGTTTGGCCCTCCACTATCCATGGGCTCAAGGGAAAAGGGGGCAGCGGAGCGGGCAAGCTGCTCCTTCTACCAGGCAGATGGTGCTGGAGCAAGTAGGGAGAGAGGGATGAAGGGAGAATGAGAGACTGCAAAAAAGGAGAGGGAGCTCTGGTTGGCTATGTGTGTATTTGTGTGTTTTATGGGGGGTCATTGGAACTTATTGACTTTCAATTTGGTTAAGTGAGATGCAGAAAAAGCACCACTGGAAGGTAGCATGGTACAATACTGGACCAGTTTGAGTTTACTTGTCATTGGATGGAATGGTCTGGTTGGAGCTGTATTACACTGGACTGACTAAGTCATGCTGTATTAATAACACTGGACTTGAATGTGGGACAAAGGCGCATTTCCCCAAAACATCTTTGGCTGAGATGTTGGCGGTTCGATCCCAGTCTTGGACAGAAAAAATAACCTGTAATAACCTGTTCATAAAGAAGTGCATCACACCATCTGAAGTAGTTTGTTTCCTAATCCAGCAGAGGACAACCACTGTCAGCTTGACCTATTGCCTGTCCTCTTGGCCTATCTCTAAAAAAAGCCAGGTATGTGATGTTGTTTTGCTTTGAAAATAGACAACGCTAGAAAGCGAAGCCATCTAAATCTATTTGAAAAAATGATATGTCAAATTTGTTCAAACTTCATTTTTGGACATTAAATAAAATGTTCCCAAAGATGGTTTCTGTCATTTAAGGTACTTCTTTACCCACTCATATCTGTTCTCGTGTTCACATTTCTGATAAATTTAGTTGAAAGTTTGAATTAGTTCTTTTTTTATTTTAAACACAGTAAGACATCATGATTGACAGCTGAGATTTCCTCATGATTGGCCAGGCAGGACCTCCAACTCCTTTCCACAATCACTACAGATTCTGGCTACAAACGTCATCAGTAGTGCTAGATGGCAGCGCCTGTGCCTGGAATATTTTGGCTTCATTTTTGCACATTGGATGAGGACGTGAAAAAGCCTTGTCCATCTTTATGCACAGTCAATGGTCAGACCCCAGGTTTGTAATGCATAAACTGAAGTTAACTGAATGCAGCTCACTGCAAGACATGGTTACTGCTTACGACTAGTGGTTCCATCCTACTGCCTCTGATATATGTACCTAATAATAATGCCTTTCAGGCAATTTACTCAATACAATCCTAAAAAGTAAACGTTCATTATCTTATAATTGACACTTGTGTCCTCTGTAACTGCTGGTAAACAAACGTTGAAAAATCTCACTCTATAACGATTCCTTTTGCCGGTCATTTCCATTCATTCTGCAAAGTCACAGCTTCTTCGGACACATGTGATTACTGTACAAACATTTCTGATTACTGTACGAACATTTCCAGACCAGAAGCCCTGGATTAATGTGGATGTCCATGCCAAACTCAAAGCACGGACTGTTGCCTACATCTCAGGTGATCTGGAGGAGTACAGGAAGTCCAGGTATGCGCTCCGAAATGCTATTAGCAGTGCCAAGAGACTTTACAGGGACAAAGTGGAGTCCCACTACAAGGGCTCCAACACTAGGCACATGTGGGCTTGACTCAGAACCATCTCAGACTATAAAAGAAAGACCAACACTGCTGATGTGGTGTCTGCATCTCTCCCAGAGGATCTGAACACCTTTTATGCACATTACATTACATGTTATTGGGCAGACGCTTTTATCCAGTGGGACTTAAAATTAATGCATTCAACATCTATGATGGGCCATTTTAGGGGTTCAGTATTTTGCCCAAGGACACTTCAACAAGAGTTCTTACAGTAGACAGTGCTACAAGTAGCCAACACATACAAGTAACAGTCAATTGGCAGCGATCCTCCGATCTGCAATAACTCTACTAAACCACAACTGTGGCATTATTGCACATAATTGCACTATTGTTTTTTCTTCAGGTGTATATATATATTGAGATATATATATTTTATTTTCTATTTTAAATTTTTTGATATTCTTTTTGATATTATTTTATTCAAAGAAAATGGTGCTTGTAATACTCTGAGCATTGCTAGAAGAGAGCTTGTGACCCAAGCAACTCATTGCCAGTGGCTTTTTAATGTTAATGTTGTGCATTTGATAATAAACTCTTGAATCTTGAACTTGATTAGCCACCAACTTTATCAAGGTTTAATTGCCGATGTTTTAGCAAGAGATTGCCTACTTGAAGGGGTAAAAGAGACATTGTGACATTATCCACACACTGAAGTGTCTCTGTCTTAGCTGCTTAATGTTTCTCTTTCTTCACCAGTTTGTCATTTATTTCCACTATCCCTGCCATTGTAAATAGAGAGTAGACTAGATTCGTCTGATGTTGTTTACTGAAAATGGCTGCCTATAAAAAGTAGTATTAAATGGCAATACTGGTTTGGTGTGACTAAACTGAACCAGGTTGACTACACTAATACATGTCAGAATCTGGTTGAATACAGTATCAATGGGAAAATAATTGAGTTCAGCACAAGAAACTAACTAGTTTTGGGGTATGAAAGGAAAATTAGATTTTAAGGAATGCTTACTATTCTTCTATACTATTATTTTCTGCAAAAAAAACTATTTGAAGATGTCAACTTTTTCTGTCTGACTGCATGACATTGAATGTCTTCACTGTAAACCCTGAACATTTTGCCATGCTAACACACATGCTTTTTGTATTGGTTGTGGTACACGAGGCTGGTAAATTAAGGACTAAAACTAGGCAAAAAAAAACCTCATTTAAAACGAACGTTTATTTTTGAATTAGTAACCAACATCTGTTTCAAACCAACATCTGTACTTTCAAAGAGAGCTTTATGACACACATCCAACCTTTTTAAGGGCTTTTCAATATTTCCCCTAACAGTCTCCCTTTCCATATGAGGGCTTGTCCCACTATCTTTTAAAGTCCAAGCTTTTTAATCTTGCTCTTAATTAAATTAAAATCGTTTCTATCATTGCAATACAGATTCTTAATAATTCCCATTATTGTAAGGCCGTTTGGTTCAAATTGTATTAATGTGAAAAGTCTGACTTGACTCGTCTTCAGTGTTTGCATATCTTTCCTGTTCAGATTTTATGAAACAAATAACAGAAAAATGTTCATCACACAAAACACAAATCCCACAGAGTAAGGATGAAAGAAAAGATGGATGAGACCAAAGAGAGACGATGAAGGTAGATTGAGATAACGTGAAGCAGATGAGCGTGGGAGGAGGTAGAGATGTCGTGTGTTGGAGAGAGGAGTGAAGGGAATTCTCCACTTTCGCTTGAGGCAGCATTGTCACCCTCCGAATCTCACAATAAAGGCCTGCCATTTGAATTCACTTCACAAATGAGGATAATACGTATAGAGATAATATGTATTACTACTGTAATAAAGCGAACAGATTATCATACCAGCACACTGTAAGAAGGAGTGATCATCAGCAGCATCTGGCACTGACAAGATCAAAACTGAAGGTTGAAGCTTGAGTTGGTAATCCTGGAAAAACTAAAATAGCAGGCTACACTTTAAAAAAATGCAATCGATACACCCCACCCACATGCTGAATGAAATGATCGGTCAAATTAATTACAGCTCTTTGAGGGCCACAGACACCAGCTTTAAAAAAATACTTTAGAATTTATTGATGGCTATGTATTTCAACAAATACAATTACAAAAGTGTTTCTGAAAAAAAATGATCTGACCTAACTTTAAAATATTTCTATTTATTATATTTCTATTTGCAATTAAAAAGCAAAGAGTAATTAATTGCCCAGTAGGAAAAAAAGGACATCTACCAACTAGTTTTTGACACAGCACACCCTCACCAGAAAACAAATCAAGTATACAGCTCTTAATATTTGACTGAAAAGGTTTCTTTGGTTTGAACAACTTCCGAAAGCTCAACCTTCCACATTGGCATAAAGTCAAGGTTTGGTTGAGAGGAAGGGGAGGAGGAGAGAAAATAGTTAATCCTCTGTCACCTTAAATTTTCAGAAACTCATTTCATAATCCCTCTCAATTTAACATCAGCACACTATCACAGCTCATTTCATTTTATGCTGTATTTGCTATTCAGAGGTGTTGAGACAGCTTGGGAGCCGTCATTTCAGCCAACCACAGCTGCGTCAAAGATTTTTTTTTTTCAATATTTTCCTCCTGTTTTCTTCTTTGCACATGAAAGTGGGAGTAACATACCAAGACTGCTCCTTTAGAGAGGCAGAACAATATGTTATAACCCGAGGGAGCAGGATGCAGCATGTCTCGGTGAGAGCGACCGCACAGGTGACCAGACAGTTGATGAGTGTCTGACTGCAAAAACATTGCTTCTCTCCCATTCTCACACACTAAAAGTCACACACACATATAAAGTTATGGTCAGGCTTTAAAAAAATTAAAACCTCAGCAATTATATTTTAATCTACTGGAGTGTGACAGTCAGCAGTTACCCTGATCTCCTCATCTACCTGATAACTAGAGATCCATGTCAATACATTTCTCCTCAAGATACTTTCTATCAGTTCAAGGTAGTTCTTATAACACTAATGTATGTTCAAGTGTTCATGTTTCTGATGAGTTTGGTTTAAGTCAGGGATTTGATGTAATGTAAAAAGTAGGTAAGACATCAGGTCTGACAGGTAAGATTGAGAAGTGATCGGTTGTGCAGGAGTTTGAAACTACTCCAAGTCACATCACCATCACAAGATGTCAGCATCATGTATCCAGGATATTAGGGGGGGAGAGAGTGAAGACGTGATATTCAGTCATTGTTCATGCCAAGTCAGAATTTAGTAGCAAAACAGACGTGTACTGAATTGGAATAAAAACAGTGCGGGAGGATTGTTACTGGCTCTGGGAATGAGATCAGGATGCAGTTTATTGTTTTTTTTTAAGGTTAATAGACTGAGTTAAAACAGAATCACGAGGCTGCCGACGACTGCTTCAAACACAACAGGTAACTGGCATCACACATAATCCTGCATACACTTGCACACATATACTTGTGAGGCTGTGTCCTGTTACAGTCCAATCCAGGTTGATTTGGTGGCGATCTGTTTTGAAGAGAACAACAACTATCTGTCTAGAGTGCAGACAATCAAACCATGGGTGGAAAATGGTTTGCCTGTGACAGTCCATGGCTAATGATATGACGAGATAGCTGACATTTATTGTACGGTTTACCCTATTTCATCAAAAAAGAAGTACAACTTTTAATGGGCACTGTTGGTTAATAAATGTGACTCAAACAGAAGGAAACTGGACAATTTTGATCAGCAAATCAATCCACATTCTGTACTGTACTGAGCAACTATACATTTTTAGCTTGATCGTTTAAAATAAAGAAAATGTAATCAAATGTTACCTTTACTTTCCCTCTGTTCTTCATGCAGGTACACAACGGGCTTGATCTACTAAAGGTTTACATGTGTAAAAACTAGGGCTGGGCAACGATTAAAAGTTTTAATCGCGATTAATCGCATGATTTCCCTGATTAATCACGATTAATCGCATTTGTATACGCAAAATCCAATAATGAATTAAAAAGTAGTGTATAGCGCAATTTTATTTTCAATGTTCTGCCATATGAACGAAAGTGCCATAACATTTGTTGTGCAAACACTTTTAACATCAGCATTTAATACAGTAGCAGTTAAATAAAATATTCAGTGTAAATCTCAACTTAACAATGTTATCAAAGCAAATACAAAATTAAAGCTCAATGCCACTGCCAGGGCATTAATGTTATCCTCTTCGTTATGAAAAATGTATACTCCTCCCTGCGTCTAACGTAGTCTGCCGAAGCCTTGCTCCGCTCGCTGTTTCGTTGAGTGATTTGCTGATATCAACTGTGTGTTTTGCATTTAGGTGATATTTTAGACTGGAAGTACTCCAGTGATAAGAAAATTCACCTTGGCAGTGGCTACAAATTACTTTGGTTCTGTCGACTCCGCCGTCTGGAAGAACTTTAAAATGAAAATGGCCATGTAAAAGCTCCGTACCCCTATCCATGGTTGTTTATCCGCCAATTATTTTCTTTTTTCCGGTTCCGCAGCAGTCAGCAACAGACTTTCACAAAATAAAAGCCTGACTTTCACAATAAAACAATAAATAATCAAACCTGAGTTAATGCGAGATAAAATAATTGTCTAAGTTAAATAAGTGATGAGTTAACTCGATTAAAACGAGTTAACTTGCCCAGCCCTAGTAAAAACGTGTGCAAACCGGATTTCACCCACAAAAAAAACATGCAAGCGGATCTACTAACAGTGGGCACTGAGGTTTGTGTGCAGAATAACACGCACTGTCCATTTAGTTTGTTTTCCTTAATGAAAATGCATTATCTGGCGTTGCTTCCCGAGTGCACAAAATATTGGGAGGAGTAAATGCAAACACTTTTATTAAGCACACGCAATGTGATTTACAAAGCATGAAAAATAATTTCTGGGATCTTTAAGACATCTGAAAGGTAGGTGCTAAACAGCGTTACGCACAGACAGCTGCAGTTATCATCTATTGCACTTCTGTCCGTCCTGGGAGAGGGATCCCTCACATGTGGCTCTCTCTGAGGTTTCTACGTATTTTTACCCTGTTAAAAGGGTTTTTAGTCGTTTTTCCTTACTCTTGCTGAGGGTTAAGGACAGAGAATGTCACACCATGTTAAAGCCCTATGAGACAAATTGTAAATATGGGCTATACAAATAAAATTTGATTGATTGATTGATTGAGTTATTGTGGTGAGAAGGAGACGGCATGAAGAAGGAGAGAATGGATTTATTCTGCTCGTGTTAACATTTTTGGATTGACAGAAGCAAAAATAATCCCTCTCTTGCACTGATGGCTCACTGATACCACTTTGAGTATTAAATTAATATTCCTTCTGTAGCTCAATAACATGTTGGGTTGCCTCTTCTACTAACACCTCCATCCCATTGAATTCAATTTCGCTCTTCCCTTGCGGTCACTCTGCTCTTTGTAATGCTCCACTTGACAAATTAAAATGAATGTGAAATGTACAAATTGGCAGACAATGCACAGCCTCAACTTAAACGCAACATTGAATAGTGGATTTTTGTATTTGTATCTGATATTATCATGTGATGTGGAAGGTATGATTGTTTGAAAATCTTGAAATCTCTGAACTGTTAAGTCAATTTCACAGTCATTTTTAAATTGTCATTATGGAACGATTATGCTTAGGATTACATTGAAAATTATTCTGTAATTCATCTTTCCGTCCAGTTTTCTTTTTTCAGCGTAAATTCTGCATTTTTAAAAAGAAAAATGAAAATAATGTTCACACAGATGAAAAATAACTTAAAATTTTGTATGCATTTATGGTTTGACAGTTTGTGCACTGAAAGTATCAGTGTGTTTTGTGGATGTTAATAAGGGCTTAGATATAACAGATTTGGTAAAAGATATTTAATAGTAATGCTTCTAAACTGCTGAGTGGAGTTGTAACTACAATTAGTAATCCATAGTAATCCATAGAGAAAACCAACTTTTATGTCTCTTATAAATCAAATATAACCTAAACCTGTCAGTAATTTCTGTTGTGAACCAATATATCCATAAAGAGGACCATGCTGGCATTCATAAATCTGACATGACTTCAGAGGCGCACTCAAACATCACAACCAAGTATCATCATCAGACCTGCAGATGATTGAATAATCTGACTGGCCTGCTGCCACCAAAATCAGGAAAGACTGTCATTCACCCAACAGCATCAACCCTCCACCATCTGCTCACATAGGCTGTTTCTAGCTGAGCTGCTGGCTCACCATTCATATGCATGTCTCCAGTAATGAGCATGCAGCTTAATGAGGCACTGTGATATAATGATTTTGTTAGAATCTATTTTCATTGATGGAACGTGGGAAGATTCATCCAGTTCCCGTGAATAAAACCACGCCATAACCGATATAGGAATTATTTAGGCCTATGAGCAAAAATATATGTATCTATGTTGTATCACAAATATGGAACTGTGAAAAGGAATGTATACCTACATATAATTGAATCTCATAATTATACTATGACTATGTTCATTATTTAATACAGAAATTGTACATTAACACAGTGATTTGGCAACAGACACACAATTAGTAAATTAAGAGATATTGACTTGATTGATTAAATCAAGCTAATATATAAACATAAAGACAAAATTTCTGTGCTTCGAATTTTTATTGTGTGTTTTTCATTCTGAGTCCTTTTAAGACTTCTTGTACGTCATGGTCATTAACTATAGGGATGCCATCTATTTTTATTGATAGGTTAACATGGGTATTTCAGAAATTAATCACTAGTTATATCTTAGAAAAAAAACTTGTGCAATTAACCATTATTTGGATGGTTACCTGAATTTACACTGTAACAAATTGCTGGAAAAATACAGGAAATTTGATAAAGTAAAATACTGTTCCCTGTAAATACAGTTGAATACTGTAAATGTTGATGCCTTTGTGGAAAAAAATATTAACAGCAAGCTACTGTACAATTTCACAGAATAATGCAGTATTTTTCATTTTTAGTTATATCAGACTTGAGTTTCATTTTGTAGATTGAGACCCCCATAATTCATCTGAACAAAATCATGTTCCATCAAGTCTCACTGGCTCATTTAGCACACAGTCAGCGTAAAGAAATATTGGCATAAAATATTGTAGATCAGTGATTTTATTCATGATTGAAGGAAGTATAATAACAAGATGAAGAATTGAAAAGAAGATTTTCACCCGGAGTCTGACCCTGCCAGCACTGAAGTGGACAGAGCATCTATTACTACCTGCTGCTTTCCTGCTGTGCACACGCACCGTAATCAATCCTGCTCCTGCAGTTAACTTAACAGGGTAATTGAAGTCATCATGGCACTCTTATCATTTTGTATTAAATTTACATTACATTACATTACAGGTCATTTAGCTGATGCTTTTTGTCCAAAGCGACTTACATTTTTAGTACACTCAACATTTATGAGTGGCCATTTAGGGGTTCAGTATCTTGCCAAGGACACTTCGGCATATCGGGAAGAGTGGGGATTGAACCGGCAACCTTCATGTTGGAGAACACCCAATCTACCCCCTAGGCCACACCACCCCTATGTATGCCACATTGTAAGGACTTTTTTTTTTGCTGAAATGACTTAAGCCTAACAAAGTCAAAATTACTGCTCGATGTTATTTGGTGTTAACATGTTGCAGGCATGCATAGATGCAAATGTTTTCACTTAAGTTAGCTAGCATACACTTTAAGTAGTTTACTCTTTAAGTAGCTTGGTCAATTTAGCTTGGTGTGCTAAAGGGGAGCGAATTATCTGGAGTGATAATCTCTATAAACCAGATCCGGTGGCAGGCAGTGTGGTGACAGCAGGCTCCCGGTGCGGTTAGCTATTTAAATAGAAAAAACGACCTATGGCGTTTCTACCACTAGCGTCCGGCGATGGAGGTGTTAGCTCTGGTCTATGGACAGCAGCTAGTTAGCATCGATGCAGATTAAAGCTGTTTGTTCGTGAAGCAAGAAGAGGTGTTTGAATGACGTGTGACCCCGCGTCCACCGTATTTAAGGTGCGGTACCTGACGGGGACGTCACAACTGCCAGCCAATTAGGGCTGGCGAATTGGTATAAGTGCTTCTGTCTATACGTGCAAGGGGTGTAGCCCATAGTGAGACATCGAAACGAATGCTAAGACAGAGAACCCTGCATGTGGTGGATTAAAGGGGGCCAATTTGAGCCTGCTGTGTTTGTCTGTAGGAACTGTCTGGTCTTAAAGTGTCTGCCTTATGAAGGATAAGAAATACCTGCATGTCTGCTGTGTATATATTTAACATTTTGATGTCTTCTGTTAGGGAAGACAATGATTAAAGCAACATTTAGGATTTAACGTTGGTATACCAAGGATTAAATTACGTTTCCTAGCCTTATCAGTATTTTAAACAGTACATCTGGGTTCATTGGATCAAGGTTTCTCTAGTTGTGTAGGTAACAGAAGGGTAGACTAGCTGGCTCAAAATCAGGCTTTACATCTCGTGAATGTATCTTGACGTGTGAACAAGTAAAACTCTCTATTGTAACACCTGTTCAGTGATGAAGCTGTTAAGCCTCAGCAATGAACAACAGCATTCAACTGTCAGAGCCTTTTGAGCAAGAAAATTTACCTTTCAATTTTAATGAAGTCTTTCCCTATCTGCATATGTGTGACTCTAAACAGGAGTTAAATCCACCTTTTAACAATTAAGTTTTGTGTTTTATCATTGTCTTCTGACTAATACAAAGAATGGCTTTTTCAATATACTGACAATTTATATAGTTTGAACTATAGTTAGTGAATGGATGAACCAGTGTTGGCTTCTTCAGTCAACTAGTGAATGTGAAAGAAACATTGTTGTGCCATCCACAAGCATTATTAATAAAACTATCTCACACACATTTGTTAAATGCTAAAAAATGATATTGCCTCAAGTACAAACTCTGAGGGACTGTAATGGTAGGGGCGCTACATATCACATCACCCAAGCACTCAAGTGCATGAAGGAAAAATCAAGACTTAAATGTTAAGCCGTTGCTTCATTCCCTCTTCAGACCTGGTATTAACATGAGTCTCAAGTGATCTGATCACAAGTGGACAGCTAACACCTGGCATTAGAATCTGACTCAACATGTAAATGATAAATGGACTGTATTTATATTCTGCTTTAAGTTATATTCACACACACACTCATACAGCACATCTATACACAGTGCTTTTCTATAACACACAAGCACAACCGTCAGGGGATATTAGGGGGTTCAGTGTCTTGCCCAAATCTTTTGGGTTGTGGGCGACCCGCTCTTCCTCCTGAGACACAGCCACCATGTCTCCAGTGGCCCCTCTTGATCAGATCTGACTGGAAAAAAAAACTTAGAGCAACAGTTTGGGGAATATGGCCTGATTTTTGTTGTTTTTTAAAAGTGTGTTTAATATTGATATTAATGTCTTAAAATATAATATTAATTACATTTACTAAACAAAACAAATCCTTTGACCTTCTCTCTTCTCTTTAGTAAATTAATTTACACAGATTTTTTATAAATACACAAGTTTGCAGGGTAAAATGCATTTCCTATTTTTGCTAAATTAATTATTTTTTTTCATTACTTGAGTCAACCAGGAATCAACCAAGGCTGATTCAAATATTCCCTCATTATTTTTTTGGAACATTCAATTGGAGAACAGTCATTACAAGTAACGATATAGATATTCCATTTACAGAGATTTTCCCACCTTGTGCCGAGAGAGGCCCTGGAGACTTCATATGCATGCAGATATGTGTGTGTGCGCTAAGATAAGCGTGCATATGCTGACATTTTACGTCCACCTATGTGTGCATGAAGAATGCCAGACGCGTTTAACTCTGCGACTCACATCCTCTGCACTACAATGCTGTTTTTGAGGCTAAAGATTGATGGGCTCCCTTCTCAACTGCTCACACAATAAGTCCTTTAAGAGGCAAATGGCTGGGTCAGATCACTGCCGATGGGGCCAGAGGGTCCACCACCTTTGTTGACATTCGACCCACCTCCCTCCTACAAAGCTTCTGAATTGCCACAGTTTTGTGCTTGGTTGCAGACTGATTGAACTGGGTAACTGTGGCCGTGAGAGAGGGGATCCCATCAATGTGCCATTTATAAATGCAAAACTCTGATACAAGTTAGCACAGAATCAAACCAATACACACAAATTCTTGTAGACATTCGATCGTATGTACAAGTACAAAATATTGAAAATAATATATTGGTACTGAAATATTTGACAATACTGTCAAGCCATTTATAATAAGTGAAAATCTACACATATTAAAATCATGATGAATGATGACAAGTTGAATTATTTTGTGTGAATGAGAGAAAAGTCAGTTGTGTGCAATCTAGAGGACAGATGTGGATTTGTCTAGTGTTGTTAAAAGAGTAGTTTCCTGGAGTTGCACTAATTAGTCTAACAGAGGTTGTTTTTGAAGGTAATATAATTAATTGCTGGCAGTGCAACAGTACATTAGCATAGAATGGGTTTACTGAAAACTGTTTGCATTCCCCCAGGGGTTCAGTTGTTCCTCTGAAGGAGAAGAAAATCTCTTTTATCAGCTCAAACACAGCTCAAGATTTGTCTTTTCTTTTTCTTTTGCTGTGGACATGGAGATTGTGTGCTAAGACAAAGCAGTGGACCATGCTGTCCTTTGGGACCTGAAAGCACACCTGTCGGCAAAAGAATAAATATTACATTCCATCTGATGTGTGGGTTTTGAAAGGGTTGGACAACCTCCATAACACTGGAGTTCAGTATAAACAACATGAAAATACACAGCTGATGATTCAGCACCGGAAACAGATCTAACATGACGTTCAGATGGGAACCGACGTATAAAAAATAACACCATGATACAACATAGTGTTAAGCAATCTTCCCGCAAAGATCACCTTTCCAGAAAGAACACAAAGCCACAAATAGCCTATCTAAAGTACTTCCTTGTAAAGTAAGTTGTAGAGTTAAAGAGAGGAAAGAAAACATTATAGTTATAGCTTTCTGATAAAGTATTATTGCTGTGTTAGATATATTTATGCTCTTTCAATTCAATTTTTGTATATTGCCAAATGACAAGATACATTACCTTAAAGCACTTTACAGAGTAATGTCAAGACCTACGAATGTTATAGGGAAACCCAACAGGTCCCACAACAAGCAAGCTTCGGAGACTGTGGAGAGAAAAAAAACTCTTCAACAGGAAGAAACCTCTGTAAAATATTTTTGCTATTGGATATGAATACCATTAAATTTGGTAGAGGTCTGTTTTCCCTAGATGATGGATTTTACTAAATTTGTTAAAAAAGCACGAGAAAGCCGGGGCAGACCTCACTGATGTTGGGAGTCACCGCAACAGGATCCACCAAAAGTATTTTAGATCCAGCATGCAACTGCTGGTCACGCAATATGCAGGGGTGTTTGATTTGGGAAACTTGCTGTGGTTGACGGGTGGTTCACCAGATTGTTATATAGAAAGATGCTTATCATAATCAACATAATGACACATCCTCTGAGCTTCAGTGAGAGAGTGTAATGATTTACAACATGCATGGACACAAACCATACATGAGCCTGAACCATGATGCTGTCAACTCCCCACCAGCATCTGATGCTGCTGCTGCTGATGAGTTGGCTCCTTTCAATTGTTGCATTAGCAAACAGTTTACCATAACTTCATCCTGCGACTTGTAACATCAAACTATTGAATAACAGTGTAAAAGTATTGTATTGGCCCCTTTGCTGATATTTAGGCCCAATCCCATTTCACCCCTTGACCCCTTCATTTTGTGAGTTCACGTGTAGGGTAATCCCGTATTTTTGCATCGACGTGTCAGGTTTTCGCGATAACTACTGATGATGTAACGGCTTCTTGAAGGGCTGTCCCAATTAGTAGGGGAAGATTTCAAGTTCTACCCCTGGTGAATCCTATTCAAGGGTTAGTATAACCCTCGAAAACAAGGGGAAGGGGGAGGGCCAAGGGGTGAAATGGGATTGGGTCTTAGTTATATATGACATCGTTAGATGTGTGAGAGGCATGTTACTGTAATGGAGCTGGTACCTGTTTTACATAAAGAGACAGCTTATAGATCTGAGATGCTATCTTATACTTTAGTAAATGTACATGTAAAGCACCGAATAGAGGCCCAACAGCACCACCCAACCACGCTGCTCCAAATTACAAATACTCATGGGCATCAGACCACTAAATATGTTTTGTCATCAAGATCCATGCATTATACTTTGGGAAATCTGTGAAAATTGTTAGATCCCAGTCTTCCCCGTTCCAAATGCCAGTGTCCTTGGACAAAATACTGTACCATTTCTCATACAGAAAAGAGTGAATTTGTGTGTGAATGGCTAAAAAAGCACTATATAAATACAGACCATTTACCATTTACTTCCTTTTACTGGAACACGGCACACTTGGGAGCGACATCATAAGCTTTCAAGGTAATTGGTATGCAGCAATAGACATCCCTGGCCCTGTTCGTTAGGAAAGGATGAACTACTGAAGCTGAAACAGCTACGTTCAGAGAAATATTTTGCATTCACTTCCACACATTTTATTCGATATTAAAATGTGATTCAAAATGCTGCTACTTCTAAGAACAAAAATTGACAATTGCCTTTGGGCTGTTGACCAATAGCTGTTTGTCTTATCAGCACTATTGTCTGAGGGAACAGAGAGGCCAACAAGTTCAGTACACATGGAAGTATTTACACTCAGGGTAGTTCTATGAAATGACTAGTGATGTTTCAGGGCAGAGATGTTGTCCTCCTCTGTACTGCTCCTCTCGTCTCACGACACATAAATTCAGGTCAGTTTCCTAACAGAGTCTGGCAGTGGGTTGGGTGAGTCACCACCTACATAGACACAGAGAGCTAGTTCATTCAGCATTCATGTTTGTGCACTTTCACATCTATAAAAAGAAACACAATATCTGTGGAAAAAAGACATGATGCAGAAACTGTCTTCACATCTGAATGGAAAAATCTAAATGTCTTCTCAGGATAAAACATGATAGAACAGCACTGCAATGCAAAGCATCTGTCAACCCTGACTGAGCCAGACTCACTGTGAAAGTAATGACAGTAATGACATCCTTTGCATGGAGGAGGATCAAACTGAATCACAGGTAAACGTCAAATTTCAATTCAGGAAAAGTTGTATAAAGTTAATCTACTTTTGAGTACTGGTACTTTCCATGCTCATCCAGTGCTGCATGAAGTAGCCAGTGATCATTAACTGCAAATAAAATAATATGAAGTCTTGCTTCATTTGTATGTTGACTTTTGTACATGTAAGTCAAAGTCCAGTTTAGAGGATATTTAAACTTATTTGCCAACACCTTTAATAGTGAATTGCTTGAATGCCACTTCATAAAGTCAGAATAAGGGAACAGCGATAAAGATCATAATAAGGAACATAAGAACTGAACCATCCAACCAAGAGCACTAATGTGTAGCACCAGTAAAGCTAAGCCACTGATGGTATAGAGGGGTGTTTCATGCAGACTTTCCACGTCCACATTGTTACTTTTAAAGTGCTATTATATTTTTGGCCATTTACAGGTTTATTAATTTAATTTGGAAGACTGCAATAGGTTAACAAGCTGAAATCTTCTAAATACACAATTCTAGTAATAGTGCAGCGCTTCTTTTCAGCCACTATCTCAGTTTTAGCTCTTGGCCTGCCTCCCACCAAGTCCCATTTGCTCTGAAGGTTGGCTGGCCTACTCTTATTGTTATTGGTCAACTCCTTAGAGCTTGTATTAAAAATATTGCACCCTTATTTAAAGGGTATCTAGCAACAATGGCGTTGGTTCTCTCATACCAATGTTAGCCAGTAGGCGGCCACGTGAGAGAGCCAGAAATATGGAAGAGGTAGCAGTGAAAGACTTACCTGTCACTTAGCACAATGGGAAAAACCTAAAAAATCAGGATGTAACCTTAGCATCCAAGTGTCCTTGTGTAAAATAATGAACCCCAAAGACCCTGTGCTGACAGTGTGTGGCTCCACTTACTGGGAAATATTTGTCCCCCCCTACTCGCTTGTGTTGAACACAGCAGAGGATCTTCTGACCCTCACCTGTTCCATAAAATTGCTCCTCACCTCCACCTCACTTACAAACACTTCGATGTTAGTATCAGAAAGTTTTGCTTCCTCTTCTGATCCCTTGATGCCGTGACTCTGTCATGACTCACAAAACCCACTGGTCAGCAGGATAATTTAATATTCATGAGGTGCTTTGCATTGAACATTTTTGGTTGAAAGTGGGCGAGTAGAGGGTTGAGTATGAGGCAGATCCACGTACGAACGTTTCCATGTGGACTGTGATTTATAAAGTGAACATTGCATTCATCTGGGTGTGCACAAGGTTTTATAATTATTGCGTTCGCCATTTCCGACTTTCGTGCGCACATACATTTTTAGTATGAAACACTGTTTTGCAAATGAGACCCAAGGTGTTAACTGAAAAATAGATTTTTTATTTTTATATGAATATTAGAGTATTTTAATATTTGGACCATCCCCTCATCCCCTTATCATGCTTTGGGACGTGCGCCTAGAAATCCCTCTCTCAGTTTGCATTAGGAGCAGAGTGATAGTGTTCTGACAAGAGGACATAAACTGATGCAATCCTTGTTTCATGTTATATCATTACAGAAAAAGGAATCTAAAGAGAGCTACGGTTCTTGGTGTTTGTTCTGAACAACATTAGTCTTTTTTTCCCTCCTTACAAAACAAATGCCCATGCTGTCTGGAGCAAGGTTTTTACAACAGTTGACAGTGGAAACAATAACACTTTTGTCCACAGAGGCACCAAAATCAACGAAAATGAAAAGTTTCTTATAAAAGTTGTAAGTGAACCACTGTTAAACCAGACAACCTGGTCTCATTAGGGTTTCTGTTGTCCACACAAATGTGTGGAACACTGCCATCCATGCAAACAGTCATTGCTAGTCATTCCCAGCATGAGCTCTCCAGAATACCAGGCGGCTCCTCAGAGCAACGCCTCCTTATCAAATATATATAAAGTTATGTATAACACATCAAAACTCTGTCACTGTCGCCTATGCACGCAACTGAACCATCAGCATTACATGTGTAACAATTAGAGCTGTCAAACGATTAAAATATTTAATCAAAAATGTCCCTTCATTTATTTTTTTTCCATAATTTTACTTTCGTTTTAATGCTCTTATCAACATGGAAAAGTGGATTGGCTTGCTTTATGCAAATGTTTTATTTTATTGAAAAACAACATTGCCAAACAGGGCGGTACAAAATAAAATTATAAAGTGCACATTTCAGGTAAACAAGGACTCAGCCTATAGTGCAGTTAAACCATGGCATAATATTTTCTTTTTTTCAAGTTTGCGTTGAACATAGCAGTCAGGCCTCTTATTTCAGAAACAATGAACCATAACAGTTAGGTTACCAATAAAAGGTAAGCCTACTGGTTCTTTGCTTTCAGCTAGCTACTCAAACAGACAAGCAACAAAATAACAAACAAACAAAATACACAGGCAAGTGTCGGCCTACTTTGAAATAAATTAAACACAGAACTTTGTAGGGCTATTTGAGTCCTCCCCTTATTTGTGGAAAATGTATGAAATAAGAAGTACCCTATTTTGAAATTAATAAAAACATATAGCTGCAGCCTAATAGTATAACGGACTGGGTTTATGTTTATGTTTGGTTTTGACTTATGTTCAGTAAAACACTGTGTTGAAGGAGCGCTCTGATATTCTGAGGGTCAGTGAAGGGGTCTTGGTGGGACACGTGACTGTTTGGACCAATAGGATGGGGTTGTTTCGGGATCAGGGATCAATGAGGAAGTGAAGTGTTGTTGATGTGCGCGAGTGACGGAGTAAGAGCGAGAAGTGCACATGTTCGAGTAGAAGAAAATACAAGTTACTAAACCACAAAGAAGTTCTGTGTGTTCCGCTACGATAGCTTCAAAATATATATTTTAGTTGGCGAAATATTAAAACAAAAAGCGAGAGCAGGTCAGACTGGAGGCGAACACAGATACTGAAGCTGCAGCTGCAGCTCTGCTTTAACTCGCGTGAAAAAAATTGACGGCATTAAAATGGGTTTGCGTTAACGCCGTTAATAACGCGTTAAACTGACAGCCCTAGTAACAATATTCTGTCTCAAACTTTGCATAATTACTGCAGCTCATATACAGATTATTCACTGTGTAATTTGTCATAATTTTGGTCTTTGTTTGGTTTATTGGCGCTTGGCAACCAAAGTCAAGGTGCATTACAGCCATCCACTGGAACTTCCTTTTCTGATCCAAAGGTGATGGTACTTTACAAGGGTTGCCTGTTATTTGAGAACATACTGTCATTGGTTGCCATCATAAAGAAGCTCACCTCCGTCTTCACAAATACAACTGACTAACACAAACAGGAAACATCAATTTACATGACAGCTACATCCAGCTTAATCTATGACTCCTTCTTATTCCCCATCTGGATATGATTAGGATATAGCTGGGAGAGACATGCCATCCCACCACACTAAGCCAAGAAATACTTTTCCCATTCGCTTTACTTCCTTGGGCAAACATTAAGGGCCTTTAAGTTTTTAAAGGGAAAAAAGGAGGGAGAGTGTGAAAAAAGAAGCTCAGTGAGCTGAGCATGAAAGAATGAACCAAGAATAGAATGTGGATTTAACAAAAGAAAATAACTAAAAGGTGATTTTGAAAGCAGTTTTTCACTGTCGATTGAGAGATTTGAAAAAAATTTTAAAAAGTAAAACTTTTTAACATTTAACACTCAACCAGTGTTGTGTGGTAACATTGACACATGGGCAAGCAGAGCTGCAGAGCCATGTGTGATTCTGTTAACTAGACTAACCATTCTAAACATTACATTTCTGAAAGTCTGTATCTTCATCTTGCGGAATTCCATCTGGATAACTTTACCTTTTGTCCTCGTTCCTCACTTCTGGGGCATAGGAATTGTTCCTCATTCCTACAACATATCAAATGTGAAATTTTTTTTGGGGGGGGGAGTCCTCAATGAAAAGGTCCAAAACACATTGCTCTACCCTCAGTTTACAAACACTACACATTGTCAATACCCCAGGAAGTTACACAAACAATGAGTACCATCAGATGGAAATCACATCAGCTTACGCAGACAATTACTTGCGGATGCCACAAGAAGGCAGTAAATGGTCAGATCCCTTATGAGACAGAATGCTGTTCGGGGATCAGATGTAAAAAGATATATCGTTTCCACATCTCCATCATTTAATTGCATTCTGTTTTTAGTTAATAACAGGTTGAGCACTGCTTGACTTGATGGTACATTAAACTGTTCAAATATTGAAGCAACTAAGACTTTCATAAGGACTGGTTTGTGGGAAAAGCTGCCAATTCTTTTCTGGGAGAAAGATATGGAGAGCGGATGACAAGAACAAAAAACAAGTGACGAAAAGAGGGAAAAACAAAGAAAACTGGAAGGAAAGGAAAGCATCTGGTTGTGATTTGTATGGAGAGGTATCTTCTCAGCTTCTCTCCCACAGTATTGTGCTTTTCCCTGACAAACTGACAGAGCTGCAGGAGGTGAGCTCTGCCAGGAAAAATAAAAGTACAGGCAGCATGTTTGGGAGCGGAGGCTGAGAAGCAGGAGGAGGAGGGGGAGATGAGTGGGGTAAGGGTTGGGGGTGGGTTACTGTGAACAAAGGCAGGCAGTCAGGCCAGCTGCAGAGGGTTAGAGTAACATATAGGGCGAATAGGCCTTAAAATAAACACAGGAATCAGAGATGGATGTCTGTCTGGCGCGCACTCTGTGACCTACATCTGGACGTCTAACTAGTTTCCATCATTAGACATCATTACTGCTGCTCCTCCTTTTGCTCTGCACACTGAATGCACCACGGTCAGGGACAAACAGCAACATCAAATTGAGTGACCCTGTGTTTCAGGCTCTAAGCAAAAATATCATCACAAAGTCGATGATATTTTTGCTTGTTAGTGATATCTTTTAGTGCTTTACTGCTCATTAGCCAAAAAAGAAGACCCAGAGTAAATCCAGGGGCTGTCTTACCTAAGCAAAGGGACCAGGTTCCTACCCAGGCCAATTTGTGTTCTGTTTCGACTCCTTGGTAAAACATCCAGACATGAACATTATTCATGTCATCATTAGTGGCAGACACTTACGTCAGAAGACTTCTCCTATGTTTAATGATGTATAATCCTGTAGTGCAGGAAACAGATCTGTTGTACAGCCCAGTGGCCCAAATTGATGGTTAAAGTTAGTAATGCTTATTCATCTTTAACTCTATTGATGTTGCAATGGTCTGAGGTTCACCTAAACTGCACCTCATCATCTTCCTTACATCTCACTGCTGCCTTTTCATATCTTCCTTGTTTATAGCATAACATCAGTCTCTTTATCAGGCATAAATATATATGGTTCCCTAAAATATCTTCTTAAAACCAAATCCCCTTGACCCTACAGTTCAGTGTGGTTGCAGCTTCACTTGGCTTTTAAGGTTCACCAGGTCTGCAAAAACAGACATACATAGAGAGCAGCAACACCACCATCCTACTAAACACACACTCCTAAAAACATCCTCAGTTCTACATGTCATGTTGTTCATTTTCATCTAAGACTTTGCTTCATATGTTCATATGCTAGGATTCATATCTGGTGACTGTTTAAGTCACTGAAGTTCACTGAAATCCCTGTCATGTACATTAAACCGTTTTGCCTCAGCAGAAACCCTGGATTTATCCGACAAGACAACGTTTTTTCCAGTGTTTTTATTATCAAATATCATTTAGCTGACGCTTTATCCAAAGCGACTTACAAAAAGTGCATTCAACCACGAGGGTACAAACCCAGAAAAGCAATGTAAGTACAATAAGGCCCAATCCCATTTCAGCCCTTCTCCCTACCCCTACCGTTAGTCCCCATTTTCCAGGCTTGTCTTGCCCCATGAAATGGAGTCACAAGGGGTAGTGTTTGAAATCTTTCCCTACGAATTGAGACAGCGCTTCAAGAAGCCTTTACACCATCATTAGTAGTCCCAGGAACCTGACACGTCATTAGTAGTCAGACGAGACAGTTTTGCCGGGGATGTCATTGTAATATCATTGTTGAGATCGTAAATAAACCAATGCTATTGTTTGCAGTTACTTAAGTGACAAACCTAGGGTAAGGCATTCTGTGAAATTCGGTGTGTGTGGGTCTGAAAATCTCCTTTTCGATGGCTGTACAGCCAGAACACTTGACCCTCCCCCTCCATCCAAACGAGTATTGGAACACACTAACCCTACACATGAAATAGAGGTGAAGGGCTAAGGGGTAGGGAGAAGGGTTGAAATGGGATTGGGCCTTGGTCTTCAAAAAAGCCAAACTTCATGTGCTACCTGGAGGGAGTTACAGTCGTCTAGGCTCGAAATGACCACAGCCTGGACCAGAACCTGTGCCGTATTCTGAGTGAGAAAGGGTCGTATTCTTCTGATGTTGTGCAGCATGAATCTACAGGAGCAGATTGTTGCAGTTATGTTGGCAGTAAGGGAGAGTTGACTGTCGAGTGTCACACCCAGGTTCCTATCAGTCTGGGTAAGGGGCTACAATGGAGTTGTCAAAGGCAATATTCAGATTATGGGAGGGAGAGCCTTTGCCTGGAAGGAAAAGTAGTTTGGTCTTGTCAAGGTTAATTTTCAGGTGGTGTGCGGACCTCCACTAAGAGATGTCAGTCAGACAGGCAGAGATTTGTGCTGCTGCCTGTGTTTCAGACTGTGAAAAATAGAGAATTGGTTGGGTGTCATCTCCGTAGCTGTGGTAGGAAAAGTCTTGTGATTGAATCACAGAGCCGAGAGAGTTGGTGTACAGAGAGAAGAGGAGAGGACCAAAAACAGAACCTTGAGGGATCCCAATAGTGAGAAGAAAAGGTTCTGACACAGATCATCTCCAAGTGTTGGTGAGCCTGTGTCCCTGCAGCCTCCCTTCTCTGTTGTTTGCTGACATATCCAACAAGTCTTTTTTGTTTTTGTCTCCATTATGGATTAAAACTCTAGAGAATGTTGTATGAGATCAGCAGTCTGGTCGCAAGTGTCTGATTTTGATTACCACTCTGTCATTCAACTGAGCGGGAATGTATTCCCAGACTTTTAGACCACACACTCACAAACTGCATGATGAACACATCATTGTTTTTATTTACATCAACATCATGAAGTGCAAAATGTAAAAACCAAGATATAGATAAGGAGGAAAAAAGACAATGACAGAAGCTTTTTTCATTGTGTTTTACTAGAGGTACTGCAGTAGTTATGCATGTTGCACTGAGCATCTACGCATTTAAGCTGATGCAAGCGATGGTTTTAACTGCTCAATGCAACCATATTTACTTACACACAATTGTTACAGTTTATTATGACTGGCTTTACTAATCCATCTCTTTCAAAGTAAAATAGCACACTTTTCAACTATTTTTAAAAAAAACTATGCAAACCAGCTAAATTCAAGTGGGATAATCCTCTTTATTGGAAGGAAATGCCTGATGGGGTTTCAACAGCTTAGTGGTTTTCTCTGTGGCAGTGCCATCAGCTTCACTCAGATTCAGCTATTATGAATCTTAAATTAGAGGTTTGCAGCTTCACTCCTCCCCAACGTTACAGCGACTCCGTCATGCACCTCCATCTGAATCTAGGAAGCATCTACAAACAGCCTGCCTGTGAGGTGCAAGTCCCCAGTCATAGCAGTGAATGAAGTCAGTCATTTAAGCTAAACATTAAGATTTACAAGGTGTTCATTTGAAATAATGTGTTGTTGTGTAATTGAGAGATTAAACGTGACACCATTTAATGGTGTGCCATTTGGCATTAAATAAATTGGGTTTTCAGAAAAATATTAATATTTAATAATAACTTTAATTGATTAAAGTTACCTCGTGGCACTACCCTTCAAAAGAAGGGAAAATATAATAAATTTATTGATTAAGTCTTGTGAAAGAAATTTGGAACTCTGATTAACAATTAAATGATTAAATACCATTAACTGAGCAGTATCATCACTAATCTAACCCTCATGGAATTTTTCACATAAGAATAATTGCTACTCACCTATGGCCAGGTGGAGTCTGCCCGAAACATTGGAGCGTCAACCATCCATCCAAATGCCAGATAAATCGTTTCAACTCGATTATATTAGTTTGGAGATCGTTTGACCCAAAAATCGAAATCACAATCAAAATTCGATTAATTGCACAGCCCTAATACAAACGCCAAAAGACTAACATGAGCAATTGTCACCCCCAAGTCTGAAGGTGTCTCCCACAGCATCCCTTATATCTCCCTCTACTTGCATCACCCATTCTAACAGCACATCCATGAATGGCTAGAATTGCTGTCACTTTTTATGTTACATGTAGGTGTCGCATCCTATTAGATAGTTAAGCCTAAAGTATGGATTCCTTAATCACATTGTGTCCTTGTGTCTTGCCACTGTTGAAGTATATGCAAAAGAGTTAAACTTGGTGAGAGTTGAAGTTGGTGCCTCTCTGTCTGGGGCATCTGAGTTAGATAGACTTCCTTAACATAAACACTACTATGTACTGAGGTTGGGCCTTTATCTATAACCTGACCTTGGGTACTGCTTAAAGAGAGAAGGGAGTATCTGTGGAATTTAGACCGGCACCATTCTCTTGTACAGATATAATGTAATATACAATATACATAATGTATAGTTGCATATACAGTAATGTGTGAAGATGGTCAACAATTCCTCAACAATGTTGAATCAAAGCCTCAACGTTTCAGCTTATGTCTTCATCGGGGCACACTGAAACGAAAAGTTAGTGGTGGTTGGAACTGTTGTCTCACAGCACAAAGGTTACTGGGCCTGTATGTGTGCAGTATGCATGTTCTCATGGTGTCTGAGTGGGTTTTCGTCAGGTACTCCAGCTTTCTCCTACAGCCCGAAGACATGTAGATTGGGCTTAGGTTCATTTGGAGACAATCTTTTTTTTGTCTCTGTATATGACCCTGTGATACCCTGGATACCTATCCAGGATGTTGCCCCACCTCTCACCCATTTGCAGCTAGGATTAGATCCAGCTTCCCCCATGACCCTCAAAAGAATAAGTGACATAGATAATGGCTGGATGGCTAGACTTTTCTGTCATTATATAAAGCATTATATCAGGAAGTGTTGAAGCGTGTTCTTTTATCCTTTAAGAGAAGTAGAGCTGAACTCGGTTTTCTCAATTAAGTATTTATTTAGAAAAGCAATGAACAGGTTACAGCAAAGCAATGGGGTCCCAGTACGTTAGTTGTATCAGAGCGCGATGATCATCCGGCATCTGTCCATTTTATAACAGTAGTTTATTCGTTCCTCCTCCTCGGAAGTGCGCACGCGTAGGCCATCCTCCTGGCTTTTGGTATACGGAAGTGAAAAGGAAGACACTCCCAATGACGCTATAGTTGCTAGGCAACCTGTTTACTTCAAGAAAGTCCTTGAACCACAGATGCAATGTGGGGCAAAATTGTTGTCCAGCGAAGCAAAGAATATTATGTTTCAGCTATATCAAAACAAACCTGACTGTGTAAACATTCGGATCCTCGAAACCAAACAATGTCACAAAATGAAGTCAACAAAGTCTCTCTGTCCGACCTCGAGAACTTTATCAGACAGCTCCTGGAACTCTATGTGAGTTTAATGAATCTGAGGGAGTAAGCCTTTAATATCAGAAGTTAACTATGAGAACAAGTGAAATATTCATTATTTACCCTAAGCAGCAACTGTTATTAAAATCATTTGTATGAAGCATAATATCTAGCTAAAATTACTTCTATCTTTATTTGTTTAAATTCTGTCAGCCACAGGCTATAGTTAAAAAGTTTGAAATTCCAACAGAAGTAATCAAGTCATAAAGAGTAAATAACACTGTCTTTCCCCCTGTGCTTTCTTCATGATTATCCCCCAAAAAAGAAGCGAATAACAGAACCTCCAGAAGTATAATACCTGTCAAAATAGAGTAAATGTAAAATTATGTTAGTGTTAACATGGAATCATTTGTTCACAACGCTCATAGAAAAGTCAGTTTTGGGAGTAAGTAATAAATCAAAGTAGGAGATGAGTTGAAGTTTTGGCCTAATGACTGAGTATAAAAAAAACATACACCGTAAAAAAAATGGTAGAGTATCAGCCATTTTTTTCCATCAGGAACATAAATGTTTGTACAAATTAGCATGACAAAAACCAAGGTTTGTTGAGTTGGTTCAGTCTCTTCCAAAGTAAAGGATCATGAATTGACTTTGCAGTTATATAATAATAAACTTCCATTTCACAGGAATTTTTACTTAATGTGTGTAAAGACAGTTTATTTAAAATAAACTATTAGCTGTATAGAATTGCTAGTTACCCCTGAGCTGAAGACAGTACAGTAATATACATTTTGATGTCCCCCACACAAGGACTGTTTGTTGACTTCCACCTCATGTGTCTCACCACCCGTCCTCTTATGGTAAAAGGATGTATTTAGCAGGCATTGTCCTTGCAGGCACAAGGATTATTTCATGTTATCTTTTTTATGGCCATGGTGCAATAAAGGAAATGAGATCTCTCTCCTGCTTACATGAACAATGACTGCCAGAATTTACAGCTTACAGTACTGACTGCTCGGATAAGTGGAATGTTCGCTGTTTGAGCCCGCAGCTCTTCTGCTCAAGCTGAATTATTCCTAACTATTGTTACACAGCTAGATTAGTGCAAGAACCGAAATTATAATAGCAAATTTGCCAATCATCCTTTCTGTTTTCTGCGGGAAGTTTTTCAGTTCAACCATCGTTGCACATATGTTGGATGGTGGGCGGCAGTGGCTGAGGGATAGAGCGGTCATCCTCCAACCAGAAGGTTTGGCAGTTCCATCCCAGTCTTCCCCATCTGTATTGCCTAAGTGTCCTTTTGCAAGATGCTGAACCCTGAATTGCCCCTCATAGAAAGAATAATGCTGTTCATAGATGCACTGTATGTGAATGTGTGTGTGAATGGGTGAATAGCAAACTACTGTAAAGTGTTCGAGTGGTCATCAAGACTAGAAAAGCGCTATATAAATACAAACCATTTTCCATTTGAAAAAAAAAGAAAGATCTAAACTGAAGCTTGATCATTTGAGGCAGAATGGCTATGAATGCATGCCACACCTTTGAGGGTAAACTGCTGGGTACCAATCAGGTTTGCTTTATCCAGCAGGGTGGGCCACAAAACTCCTCCAGTTAATTTTGAATTTTCTCAGATTATGGTGCCAAAACCTTTATTGTCTCTTTTAGGACAGGTTTCCCCTGTCACCTGTCCTAAAAACATCGGTCCAGACAGCATGTGCATTTGTTTTTGAATGAGCGAAAAAAAGACACATGTAGGGATTTCAGGACACACAACAAGAAAACACATGACACCGCAATACATTCACATTCAGTACATACAGATTCACAACAGCACTAGGGTTCTTCTGGAGTTGTGTGTCTACCAGATGAATGTCCAATATCTGGATTATATCGAAATTAGAAACACATTTGGCTCAGTTAAGTTATGATTAGAGCCCCTTGTACAAAGCTTATGGGTAAAATTTATTTTAATAAAGCAAACTAAAAATCAACTAACAAAAGAAGCATCAAATTATTCCTTGTTATGAATGCAACATTCTTCTACCCCTCACAGCTAGATGGCACTGCAGCTGCGTGGCTGACAGTTCCCTGCTGGGGTGTTGGCACATTAAACAGTCATTTTAAAATATTTAAAACAAGTGTGATTGTTTTTACAATGGTTAATTTATCAAAAGTTCATTCACATTCAGTGCTTTGACTTTAATAGGGAGTCAACCGTATAATCACCTGCTTACATGAATGAAATGTCTGACTTTTGAATAATGATCATTATAGTTGACATATAGCCTGTCTTACTTCTGCAAAAGAAGTTGGGAGCTTTGGCTTACTTTTGATCTTGTGTAACTGATAAAAACAGTGCTATCAACACCTGCCTAAAACACATTTCACTCTACTCATCCAAAAGCTCCAACTGAATTGGAAGCCAAGAGAAATTTCATTGCTGACGGAACGGAACCTGAACTCATCTTGTCTTTGGTCAGTGTTGTAGTGAACAGCTGTAAGTCAGACCCCTCTCAAACAGCGACTCTCTGACAGTCTACCTTAGCTCCTGATGCTGGCTTGGGCTCTCCTAGGTGCTCTCGTCCATATCTCCTATTCATAGTGTGTCAGTTGGTCCAGTACACTTACCGGTAAAATGCTGTTACTGCAGCAGATGTGGAAAGATAATGAGTAACAATCTGCAGAGCTGTCATATAATCAATCTGCTCTCAAACCCAACCTAACAGAACAGGCCTTGGGGTACTGCACTGTTCACTCGTACTGTTTTCCTTCCTCCCAGTTGCAAAGTACTATGTCGTCAGTGGTGCACTGTACATTGCAGCATCACGAATTGTGGTGGCAGATAGAGCAGGAGGGTTAGGCTGAGGTCAACCTGGGTGCAATGTGACACAGTTTGAAAATTAGCAGAGGGAATCGTTTTGTGCACATCTTTGACAACAGTTCCAATAAAGATTCATGTACTGAATGTTTGACCCACCCCTGTCTGGCATTGTTCCTCTGCTCCTGGATGCGTTTTATTCTTGCTCTGGTGAGCCACTGCTCTCTCTCTCTCTTTCTGAGTGTTGTTGGGTTTCATTCATGATGAGCATCAGCATCAGATGTCTGCTTAATCTAGCTGCCAGAGAGCAATCAGAGGAGCCAGATGTGACATGAATAATAATGCAGCTCATTGTTTTTTTTTAATGGTTGGTACATATATTTACCACATATTTTGTATTACTGTTCTACTGTAGTGTGTACTTGTGTTTCATTCATCGTTTACATCTATCAACTGCTATTTATCTATTTGTTTGTATTTATTGTTTTGTATCCAGCTTTCTGAATAGATTTATAGATTCATAATCAATACAATAAATGGATAGAATTGGATTGAAAGGGGGACAAGCAGACATACAGACCCCGCCCTGTAAAAGTCTAACACAGCACTGCTGCAGTAAGAGTAATACAAAACACACACACACACACAAACGGAGTAAGAGGAGAGACTGAGCAGTGAGAGTAGGAGAGGGTCCCCACCCCTGTCTGTCTACATTGCAGCAGTGCTGCAGTCAGACAAAGGGGAACACAGGTTTCATAACAGGGCTGCAGCTGGTGTTACAGCAGCCCCTAGTGGATTAACGTTTAATATGGTTCTGTATTTATATAGCGCTTTTTTAGTCTTGATGACCACTCAAAGCGCTTTACAGTACAGTTTTTTTACATTCACCCATTCACACACACACATTCAAACAGTGCATCTATTAGCAGCATTTTGTTGTTCTATGAGGGGCACTTCGGGGTTCAGCATTCTTGCCCAAGGACACTTCGGTATGCAGATGGGGAAGACTGGGGATTGAACTGCCGACCTTTAGGTTGGAGGACGACCGCTCTACCCCTCAGCCACAGCTGCACTAATTGAGTATCTTGTCATACTCATCTGCTGTACTGTTCTATTAAAGTGTAAATAATCTTTTTTAAGGAAATCTACTTCGAGCTTTTGCCAGTCCCTGTAGCTTCAGAGATCATTTAGTTAAATTGATCACATGACTGATATTTGTTTCATATTTAAATTAGCTCACAAGGCCAGAGGCACGATATGATCTGACACGTGATGCCAATGACCTCATAACCGCTCTTCTGAAGAAGAAACCTGCGGAGCGCCTCGGTACAAGTAAGTTGAAGCTTTCACTTCTGATGGACATGTGGATGAATACTTCATGGTTTGGGATGTACTACATCTCATAGGAATGAAACTAGTCTGATGGACCTCAAAGAAAAGGTCATGAACAGAGAGCCTGACGTGTTGAAATACAAACAAAATGTCTGATTGTTGTTCTTCTCCAGCAGGAGCACATAAGGTGAAGGACCATCCATTTTTTCAGAAACTCGACATGAACAGCCTCCTGAGTGAGATTCCTCTGTACATAGTTCCTCTTGACTATATTTTCTATTCATTTTGCAACTCATTTGATGAATAAAAGTGTGAGTTTTCAAGGAAAACACGAAATTGTCTGGGTGACCCCAAACTTTTGAACGGTAGTGTATTTTACTGCATGTTGTTTATTCCTTTATGTAAGTACATGTTTCTTAATTTGCATGTGTCTGATTTTAGACCCGCTCAGCCTGCAGTCCTCCTGTCAGAAAACCACAGACGAGTGACTTTGAAGAAGAGCAGAATCTTGCTGGCGGCGATATGGTAAGATTCTTCCTCTGAGTTTAAACAGACTCTTCGGCTAAAGCCCAGAGTCAGGTCAAAGTAGCAAAGGAGATGCAATAATCATTTCCATTCCAATGTTTTGTCCAGGTCTGTGGAGCTTGTGAGGCACAAAAAGATGGGTCAGAAAGTAGTTGAATCTCAGACATGGTGTACTGAAGCAAATGAGGAGACAGGGCGGGCAAAGGAGACGAGGAGAAGAGGAAGAACAAAAGTCAGGAAGTGTAATGATAGACTCACTTTCAACATGCCCTTCAATTAAAATTAGCATAAACTGTTAAAATGCCAGTGAAAGAAAAAAATAAGCAAAGAAAAAACAGAAATGTTGACTTGCAGTCTCTGGCCTGATTATTTAAAAACTGTCCCGGTATATTACAAATTAATATTAATTAATGTCATGTAAACTTAATGAATAGTCATCGATTGACAAAGTATAAGATTGTGATCTCCAATTAATTATCCCGTTATTTCGGGAAAACTGAGGTTCTTTAGATGAGATAACAACATAATAACCTCCTTATCACAAGATATCAAATAAAATTAATGTGATGGAATATGTATGATTCCATATCCATTTAGGGTTTCCGTATAGGAGCGAATCAAACAAAAAGTATAACAAAGAATGTTTGAGGATGTGGTCTCATTCATGCTTTTTTGCAGATGAAGCTGGGGTAGAGATGTGGTGTGGGTGTGTCTGTTGGCTGAGAGGGTGGGGGGTCTTGCAGGTCTTATAAAAGCTGCTGTTCCTCCCCTGAGAAGGACCTGTTCATCAAACATAACAATCCTGACACCCGTCCTTAATGTTTCTGGTTATAATAATTGTTATTTTTATTGTTTTTCAGGGAAATTAATTGGATTTTTGAGGGCTTTAATTTAGATTATTATTGAAATCAAAGGGATTCTACTTGTCCAAATAATTCTATGACTGGTATGTTTCATTCAAATTTTTGGCATGTAATGACATATGAATATCAGTCAATCTGCTGCAGTTTGCCCTCTGGTTTTCTTCTGTAGTGTGACTTTAACTTATGCCCCCGTCATGCTTATAGTTGTTCTGTATAAGTAAAAGTATCGACGCTGCAACTCTTTCTTCTTTCTTCTTCTCAGCGTCAGGAGGATACAAGTCCTCCCCTGTTTTCTCTTCCACTCTATTGTTGTGAAGGAAGGCAACTTTGTCTTGTTTTATCTGACTTAGTTGTAAGTAATCGAAATACTTTATACACTAAACAATACACACTATTTATTGCACTATATTAGGTTGCAGTTACTTTACAGTGTAACAAACATGCAGTAAATGTTTTGTATTAATGTATTTTGTGTTATTAGTTATCAGTTATAAGTTTTAATACTCTTTGTAGTAACATTGGTTTAAAACTCCCAACATTTAAAATATATATACAGTGAGATTAGAGGAGTCTTCATTGTCATTGTTAAATCTCATATTTGAATGAGACACAGAAAAATGTTTTGACATCCTAAAATTGATATTTGTTTTCAGTTTTCCAAAATCACTCAAATGTCACTCAACAATACATCAATGCAAAAGAACATATATCCAGTCATGGTTGCTGCTGCGGGTAAATGTTTGATTTATTTCATTGAAAAGCAAGAAGCAAGAAGCATTATATATCATCTGAAGGTTCCTTCAGGGCGACTTCTTCAGTCAAAAACAATAACACTGGGTTCTTCATCGACTGCGCGCTTGTCGAGCTCCTGCTCCTCGCCAAGGTAATGACTGTGGATGAGACGGATGGTGAGAGAAGTTGTCAATAACAGTACAGGTGATAATATTATCAAAATGATACAGTAAAGATGGTAGAAGTCCTTACTTAATGGCCAAGCCGCCAACAGTCTTGCCAACTGTGTAAAAACAAACAAAAACACATGATGATAAACTCAAGCTAATTATTTTAAATGTCAATGAATACATTTCCATAGCACAATTATTAGGACTATTTGTTAACAGTTAAACAATTATACATACAGATGATGTTTTATACACACTTTTTAATAGTGTTCAATCTTGACTTGTAAAATCAGAATGAATGTGTAATTATTTGATCATAGCGATTCAGTTATTCTATTTATTTATTTTTTTTAAATCAGAGTAATGGAAAGATTTAATTGCCTGGAAAAATGTAATTTGAATTCTTCTTGAACAAATCTGAATTCAATTGCTGCCGCACAGGTCGATGCATGTAAGAATGAAAAATAAACCTCAATGTCCATTTCATTGAAGGAACATGCTAATCAAAGGCCTTTTAGGTTGTTATTTAGATTATTATTGAAATTAAAGTGATTCTAATTGGCCAAATAAATCGACTCTTTATTTTTGTGACTTTCCAGCTGTTTTAAAAAATATATTTGCAATGTAAAAAGCTAATTAATTCCGTGACTCCGTACCTTTACCAGCCTTTTTTAACCAGCTTTTCCAACCACACTCTCCAGGTTTCACCATGAGGACGAAGATGAACAACATGAGGAAGGCGGCAGTGAACTTCATTCTACAAAAAAAACAGAAAAATAAATATCGTTAACCTTTGCATTATACAGTAACAAGCTGAGCACGTTTCCAAAATGCTTGGTCTTGTCTAAATGAATTTGAAATATATTGATCTTACCTGGCGAATACAAAGTGAGCTTTGTGAGATTCAAAGGTGAAATCTGTTGTCTACTGATAACAACAGAAGCAACTCTTTATATACACAGAATTGACCTCATCGTCATTGTGTAACATATAGAGTTATAACAGGAGGAGTTCACATAGTGGTAGATAATTCAACCACTAGAAAACACAGGACCTTGTCCTCCTCTCACTTCCTCAATTTGTAGGTTCTGGTTAATTGGTTGAGTAAAGTTGTTACAACAATTGTCTATTTACATCATGAAGCAACACTTAGTGGCTGCAGCTCCAGAAATGTGACGATGATTTGCAGTTTTAGTAAATACAGTAAAAGAAGTAGAAGATTTTACACATCAGTTTTATTAATCTTGTGAAAAAAAACTTCTCCCAGCATAGAGCCTTGTAGGACACCATGAACTCTTTTCTATGAGATTTAAGTGTCAAAGTGGTGATATTTTTCATCTGCCTGTGCTTTGCCTGTTTAAATTGAACAATTTACCGTTGAATTATATTTTCACTAATGCTCACCGGTAAAAGAGAAAATCGTAGAAACTCTGCTCAGACTGTAGCTAATCACTGCTCGGTAACATGAGAAATAAGGCCACTGAAAAGCAAAGGAGTAGCACTGGGGTTGTAATCGACTGCGCGCTTGTCAAGCTCCTGCTGCTCGTCGTAACAGCCATCGATGAGTCTGATGGAGACAGTCAGCAAGACAAGAGAAGTTGTCAATAACAGTACTGATGATAATACTATTAAACTTACACAGTAATGATGGTAGAGGTCCTGACACATTGAAAAAACCTCCACCTGCTAAAAAACAAACAAACACATGGTGATAAATTCAAGCAAATGATATTAAATGACAATTAATGCATTTCCATAACACAATCATCAGCTTTCGACACCTCGTCTCTCTTGTTTTAACTGTATTTGTAACCCTGTACATTTAGTATCAATACAGTAAAGACAAACAACAAAATGCTTCCTTTAATTCCAAATGCATTAGGGGGGTAGACGTTGACTTCAGTAAACATCAGTGGCCTCCACACTCAGATGTGATAGAACAGGCAGCATGAATGTGCAGCTCATAAATATGAATATAGACTTCTCCGTGAAGTTATATCTCTGTTTTTTAAAATATAATTTATATGTATTTAATATAAACCATATAGTAAATGGAGGTTTCCTTGAGATCGTATCTATGTTTCTAAAAGTTATTGTGTTTACTTGACAGAGTGATGCATCCTGCCACCACACAACACAAATTCTCCTGACTCATATTTAATTAAAAAAAAATATGCATGTTCAGTCTTGTTTTTTTTAATTCAATATAATCCAAATATTATGACTGCTCATATGGTATGTTTCATTAAAATATTTGGCATGTAATAATCAAATTTTCCCAGTGACCCTACCATGGTTGACCCCTTGAAAAAGAATTCCAAAAAAAGACTCTCCAGGTTCAAACATGACGATGACCATGAACAACACGAGGAAGGCGGCAGCGAACTTCGTCCTACAAAAAAAACAGAAAAAAGAGGTGGTCATTTTGATGCCAAGTCACCGGTGTTGGGTAAGATCAGCTATCAGCGATCAGCACATTGATGCTGAAGCTTTCGACACCTCGTCTCTCTTGTTTTAACTTTATTTGTAACCCTGTACATTTAGTATCAATACAGTGAGGACAAATAACAAAATGCTAACCTTCAATTCCAAATGCATTAGAGGGGTAGACATTGAGTTCAGTAAATGTCGGTGGCCTCAACACTCAGATGTGATAGAACAGGCAGCATGAATGTGCAGCTCACAAATATAAATATAGACTTCTCCATGAAGTTATCTCTGACTGTATTGTTTTTTAAAATATAATTTGTACGTATTTAATATAAACCATATAGTAAATGGAGGTTTCCTTTAGATAATATCCATCTTTCTAAACTATTTTGTGTTTACTTGACAGAGTGATGCATCCTGCCAACACACAACACATATTCTCCTGACATATATTTAATTTAAAAAAAATATGATTGAAAAATATGCATGTTCTGTCTTGTTTTTTTTAATTCTATACATTTCATTCAACCTGGACAAAAGTACAGTTAAACCCTTTGGTTCACTGCTGCTGAGTCTCTGCATTGCTTTGGCTCCAGTGACATTTGAATACCAGTAAATCTGCTGCAGTTTGGATTCTGGTTTTCTTCTGTATTGTGACTTTAACCTTTGCTCTCGTCGTGTTTATAGTTTTTCTGTATAAGTCAAAGTATCAACGCTGCAAGTCTTTCTCCTTTCTGCTTCTCAGCATCAGGACAATACAAGTCTTCTCCTGTTTTCACTTCCACTCTATTGTTGTGCAGGAAGGCAATTTTGTCTGGTTTTATCTGACTTGTAAACCCTGATAAGATTAGTTTTAATTTTTCCAAATACTTTATACAATAAATAAGATACACTATTAATTGCACTATATTGGATTGCAGTTATTTTACAGTGTGTAACAAAGGTGCAGTAAATGTTTTGTATGAATGTGTTATTAGTTATCAGTTAGAAGTTTTAATACTCTTTGTAGTAACATTGATTTAAACCCCAACAGTTAACTTATCTATAAAGTGAGATAAGAGGAGTCTTTATTGTCATTGTTAAATGTCATATTTGAATAAGACACAGAGAAATGTTTTGACATCCTAAAATTGAGATTTGTTCTGTTTTCCCAAATTTTTCAACTGTCACTCAAACTCAACAATACATTAATGCAAAAGAACATGTATCCAGCCATGGTGGCTGTTGCGGGTAAATGCTTGATTTATTTCATTGAAAGGCAAGAAACATTTTATATAATTTCAAAAGATCCTTCAGGTCGACTTCTTCAGTATAAAACAATAGCACTGAGGTTGTCATGAACTGTGCGCTTGTCGAGCTCCTGCTGCTCGTCATAACCGGGATACCCTGGGTTTAATCTGATGGAGAGAGTCAGCGAGACAAGAGAAGTTGTCAATAACAGTACTGATGATAATACTATTAAATTACACAGTAATGATGGTAGAAGTCCTGATGCATTGAGAAAACCTCCACCTGCTAAAAAACAAACAAACACATGGTGATAAATTCAAGCAAATGATATTAAATGACAATTAATGCATTTCCATAACACAATCATTTTGACTATTTGTTAACAGTCAAAAGTACGTATAAAACATCATCTGCATGTATAATTGTTTAAGTAGTGTTCAATCTTGACTGGTAAAATCAGAATGTGTGTTTTTATTTTTTTAGCATAAATATCCAGTTATTCTATATTTTTAAAAGCAAATCCAATTCATGCAAAGATTAAATGGCCTAGAAAATGTTAATTCAGTTTCTTCTGGGACAAATTTGATTTCAATAGTTGCCGCAGCAGGTCGATGCAGGTGAGAATCAAAATACACCTCAATGTCCATTTCATTTAAGGAACAGGCTAATTAAAGGCCTTTTGGATTGTTATTTCAATTACTATTGAAATCAAAGTGATTCTACTTGTCCAAATAATACGACTGCTCATATGGTATGTTTCATTAACATATTTGGCATGTAATAATCAAATCACCCTACCATGGTGGACCCCGTGAAAAAGACTTCCAAAAAAACACTCTCCAGGTTCAAACATGACGATGACCATGAACAACACAAGGAAGGCGGCAGCGAACTTCGTCCTACAAATAAAAACAGAAAAAAGAGGTGGTCATTTTCATGCCAAGTCACCGGTGTTGGGTAAGATCAGCGATCAGCACATTGATGCTGAAGTTTTCGACACCTCGTCTCTCTTGTTTTAACTGTATTTGTAACCCTGTACATTTAGTATCAATACAGAGAAGATAAATAACAAAAAGGCGTCCCTTTTTGTTTCCAAATGCATTAGAGGGGTAGACGTTGACTTCAGTGAACGTCAGTGGCCTCCACACTCAGATGTGATAGAACAGTCAGCATGAATGTGCAGCTCACAAATATGAATATAGACTTCTCCGTGAAGTTATCTCTGACTGTATTGTTTTTTAAAATATAATTTGTACGTATTTAATATAAACCATATAGTAAATGGAGGTTTCCTTGAGATTGTGTCTATATTTCTAAAAGTTATTGTGTTTACTTTACAGAGTGATGCATCCTGCCACAACACGACACGTATTCTCCTGACTCATATTTAATTCCAAAAAAAAATTTAAAAATAAAAATGCATGTTTTGTCATGTTTTTTTTTAATTCAATGCTTTTCATTCCACCTGGAGAAAAGTACAGTTAAACCCTTTGGTTCACTGCTACTGAGTCTGTGCATTGCTTTGGCTCCAGTGACATTTGAATACCAGTAAATCTGCTGCAGTTTGGATTCTGGTTTTCTTCTGTATTGTGACTTTAACTTATGCTCCCGTCGTGTTTATAGTTTTTCTGCAAAAGTAAAAGTATCAACGCTGCAAGTCTTTCTTCTTTCTTCTTCTCAGCATCTGGAGGATACAAGTCCTCTCCTGTTTTCTCTTCCACTCTATTGTTGTGCAGGAAGGCAACTTTGTCTGGTATATCTGACTTGTAAACCCTTATTCGATTAGTTTTAAGTATTCCAAATACTTTATACACTAAACAACATACAATATTAATTGCACTATATTGGGTTGCAGTTACTTTACAGTGTGTAACAAACGTGCAGTAAATGTTTTGTATGAATGTGTTATTAGGTATCACTTAGAAGTTTTAATACTCTTTGTAGTAACATAGATTTAAACCCCAACAGTTAAAATATCTATACAGTGAGATAAGAGGAGTCTTCATTGTCATTGTTTAATCTCATTTTAGAATTAGACACAGAAATGTATTGATATCTTAAAATTGAGATTTGTTCTCAGTTTTCCCAAATTATTCAAATGTCGCTCAACAATTCATCAATGCAAAAGAACATATATCCAGTCATGGTTGCTGTTGTTGGTAAGTGTTTGATTTATTTCTTTGAAAAGCAAGAAGCATTATATATCATCTGAAGGTTCCTTCAGGGCGACTTCTTCAGTCAAAAAAAATAACACTGGGTTCTTCATCGACTGCGCGCTTGTCGAGCTCCTGCTCCTCGCCAAGGTAATGACTGTGGATGAGTCGGATGGAGAGAGTCAGCGAGACAAGAGAAGTTTTCAATAACAGTACTGATGATAATACTATTAAATTACACAGTAATGATGGTAGAAGTCCTTACGCATTGAGATAACCTCCACCTGCTAAAAAAAACAAAAAAACACATGGTGATAAATTCAAGCAAATTATATTTAATGACAATTAATACATTTCCATAACACAATTATTTTTGACTATTTGTAAACAGTCCAACAACTATACATACAGATGATGTTTTATACGTACTTATAGGTAGTATTCAATCTTGACTGGTAAAATCAGAATGTGTGTTTTTATTATTTTAGCATAAATATCCAGTTATTCTATATTTTAAAAGCAAATCCAATTCATGCAAAGATTAAATGGCCTAGAAAATGTTAATTCAGTTTCTTCTGGGACAAATTTGATTTCAATAGTTGCCGCAGCAGGTCGATGCAGGTGAGAATCAAGATAAACCTCAATGTCCATTTCATTGAAGGAAAATGCTAATCAATGGCCTTTTTGAGTGTTATTTTAATTACTATTGAAATCAAAGTGATTCTACTTGTCCAAATAATACGTCTGCTCATATGGTATGTTTCATTAACATATTTGGCATGTAATAATCAAATCACTTCCATGACCCTATCATGGTGGACCCCGTGAAAAAGCATTCCAAAAAAAAAACTCTCCAGGTTAAACATGACGATGACCATGAACAACACGAGGAAGGCGGCAGCGAACTTCTTCCTACAAATAAAAACAGAAAAAAGAGGTGGTCATTGTGATGCCAAGTCACCGGTGTTGGGTAAGATCAGCTATCAGCGATCAGCACATTGATGCTGAAGCTTTCGACACCTCGTCTCTCTTGTTTTAACTTTATTTGTAACCCTGTACATTTAGTATCAATACAGTGAAGACAAATGACAAAATGCTTCCCTTTAATCTCAAATGCATTAGAGGGGTAGATGTTGAGTTCAGTAAACGTCAGTGGCCTTTACACTCAGATGTGATAGAACAGGCAGCTTGAGTGTAAAGCTCACAAATATAAATATAGACTTCTCCGTGAAGTTATCTCTGACTGTATTGTTTTTTAAAATATAATTTGTACGTATTTAATATAAACCATATAGTAAATGGAGGTTTCCTTGAGATTGTGTCTATATTTCTAAAAGTTATTGTGTTTACTTTACAGAGTGATGCATCCTGCCACCACTCAACACGTATTCTCCATACTTGTATTTAATTCCAATAAATATTATTAAAAAAATATGCATATTTTGTCTTCTTTTTTTGTATTCAATACTTTTCATTCCACCTGGACAAAAGTACAGTTAAATTATTTGGTTCACTGCTGCTGAGTCTCTGCATTGCTTTGGCTCCAGTGACATATGAATATCAGTAAATCTGCTGCAGTTTGGCTTCTGGTTTTCTTCTGTCTTGTGACTTTAACCTATGCTCCCGTCATGTTTATATTTTTTCTGTAGAAGTAAAAGTATCAATGCTGCAAGTCTTTCTTCTTTCTTCTTCTAAGCATCAGATTTGTCTGGTTTTATCTGACTTAGTTGCAAGTAATCAAAATACATTATACACTAAACAGTACACACTATTTATTGCAATATAATGGATTGCAATTACTTTACAGTGTAACAAACGTGCAGTAATTGTTTTGTATGAATGTGTTATTAGGCATCAGTTAGAGGTTTTAATACTCTTTGTAGTAACATTGATTTTAACGCCAACAGTTAAAGTATCTATACAGTGAGATTAGAAGAGTCTTCATTGTCATTGTTAAATCTCATATTTGAATTAGACACAGAAAAATATTTTGACATCCTAAAATTGATATTTGTTCTCAGTTTCCCCAAACCATTCAAATGCCACTCAACAATACATCAATGCAAAAGAACATATCCAGTCATGGTTGCTGTTGCAGGTAAATGTCTGATTTATTTCATTGAAAAGCAAGAAGCAAGAAGCATTATATATCATCTGAAGGTTCCTTCAGGGCGACTTCTTCAGTCAAAAACAATAGCACTGGGTTCTTCAGCGACTGCGCGCTTGTCAAGCTCCTGCTGCTCGCCAAGGTAATGACTGTGGATGAGACGGATGGAGAGAGAAGTTGTCAATAACAGTACTGGTGATAATACTATCAAAATGATACAGTAATGATGGTAGAAGTCCTTACTTAAGGGCCAAGCCGCCAACAGTCTTGCCAACTGCGTAAAAACAAACAAAAACACATGATGATAAACTCAAGCAAATGATATTAAATGACAATTAATAAATTTCCATAACACAATTATTAGAACTATTTGTTAACAGTTAAACAAGTATACATACAGATGATGTTTTATACATACTTTTAAGTAGTATTCAATCTTGACTTGTAAGATCAGAATGAATGTGTAATTATTTTATCATAGCGATTCAGTTATTCTATTGTTTTTTTTTTTAAATCCCAGTAATTGAAAGATTTAATTGCCTGGAAAAATGTACTTTGAATTCTTCTGGGACAAATCTGAATTCAATTGTTGCCGCACAGGTCGTTGCAGGTGAGAATCAAAATAAACCTCAATGTCCATTTCATTGAAGGAACATGCTAATCAAAGGCCTTTAGGTTGTTATTTAGATTATTATTGAAATTAAAGTGATTCTAATTGGCCAAATATATCGACTATTTATTTTTGTGATTTTCCAGCTGGTATAAAAAATATATATGCAATGTAAAAAGTTAATTAATTCCGTGACTCTACCTTTACCAGCCGTTTTAATCCATTTTTTCCAACCACACTCTCCAGGTTCAACCATGAGGACGAAGATGAACAACATGAGGAAGGCGGCAGTGTACTTCATTCTACAAAAAAAACAGAAAAATAAAGATCATTAACTTTTGCATTATACAGTAACAAGCTGAGCACATTTCCCAAATGGTTGGTCTCGTCTAAATGAATTTGAAAAATATTGATCTTACCAGTGTTAATTTTGGCAGCTATTTTTGATTTAGTCTTAGTCTTTAGATGAAAATGCATATTAGTTTTAGTCACATTTAGTCATTTTTATCCTTCTTAGTTTTATTCTAGTTTTCGTCGACAAAAACTCAGAACATTTTAGTCTAGTTTTAGTCACATTTAATAGCCAAATTAAACTCCTTATCTTCCCTTCTCAGGTCCAGGGACCCCCTGTGTTGTGTCTACAACTGCGTACTAGTCTAGCTTTCAGTACTTAGGTTGTCCATAAGATATCCCTCCTATAGGTCTATAGCAGGGGTCGGCAACCTTTACTATCAAAAGAGCCATTTTGCCCCCTCTTCCCCCAAATAAAATTTGTCTGGAGCCGCAAAACATATTTGATAACAAAGCTGATAACATTTTATATAAAGTTATACTATACTAATCTGTAGATTATTGCATTTATGAAATTATAGAACAACAATAAAGAAAACTGTTGACATTTTATTTATTTTTAGCTGTTAAAACAAAGGGAAACACCAAATGCTTATAAAGAGGAGAAGAAAATACACAGGCAAGTGTAGGCCTTCTTTGAAATAAATTAAACGCAGAACTATGTAGGGTTATTTGAGTCATCCCCATATTTGTGGGAAATGTATGAAATAATAAGTACCCTATTTTGAAATAAATAAAAACATATAGCTGCAGCCTATATATTTTAGTTGGCGAAATGTGAAAACAAAAAGTGAAAGCAGATCAGACTGGAGGAAGACACAGAAACTGAAGCTCGGTAGAAACCAACTGCAGCCTCTGCTCTGGTCAAGAAGCTGCGGCGCTGATCTCAGCGCAGCTGAGACCAGAGAAACTCTGTGTTTTCAGTGTTTCCATAGTTAAGAAGCAGCCGGTGAGTCAGTGACCGGCCTGCTTCACGTGAACGAGCTCTTATCTCACTGTGTCTCTCTGAGCGAGTGCGCGGCTGCAGGGGGCGGAGTCTCAGGCAAATATTTGGCATGTACTAATCAAATCACTTCTGTGACCCTACCATGGTTGACCCTGTGGAAAAGCATTAAAAAAAAACACTCTCCAGGTTCAAACATGACGATGACCATGAACAACACGAGGAAGGCGGCAGCGAACTTCATCCTACAAAAAAAACAGAAAAAAGAGGTGGTCATTTTGATGCCAAGTCACCGGTGTTGGGTAAGATCAGCGATCAGCACATTGATGCTGAAGCTTTCGACACCTCGTCTCTCTTGTTTTAAATGTATTTGTAACCCTGTACATTTAGTATCAATACAGTGAAGATAAATAACAAAATGCTTCCCTTTAATTCCAAATGCATTAGAGGGGTAGACGTTGACTTCAGTGAACGTCAGTGGCCTCCACACTCAGATGTGATAGAACAGTCAGCATGAATGTGCAGCTCACAAATATGAATATAGACTTCTCCGTGAAGTTATCTCTGACTGTATTGTTTTTAAAAATATTATTTGTACGTATTTAATATAAACCATATAGTGAATGGAGGTTTCCTTGAGATAATATCCATCTTTCTAAGCCTTCTTGTGTTTACTTGACAGAGTGATGCATCCTGCCACCACACAACACATATTCTCCTGACTTAATTGATATCTAATTAAAAAAAACTATTATTAAAAAAATATGGATGTTCTGTCTTGGTTTTTTGAAGTCAATACTTTTCATTCCACCTGGACAAAAGTACAGTTAAACCCTTTGATTCACTGCTGCTGAGTCTGTGCTGTTAAGGTTTGAGTTAGGTTTGGACCCCAAAGCAGACACGAACAAGATGTTGGTAGGAAATGAACAGAGTTTATTTGCTGGAGAGGTAGATGCAGGCTGGAGCGGCAGGGTGCTAGCTGGATGGAAGATCCTGGACGAGACGAGGATGAGGAGCCGAGCAGTAAGGCACACGAAGGTCTGGGTTGAAGGAGAGCCAAAGGATTAGAATACATCCAAACAACAAGAGGGTAGAGAGTTCTGCAGTGCAACAGCTACCAGAGTAGACAGAATAATCTGGCACTGAAGTGGTGAACAGACCAGGCTTTTATGGAAGGGGTGATTGGATGGATTGGGAGCAGGTGTGCCTCGTCCGCTGCAGCCAGGAGCCAGCCACGCCCATGCCACACACAACACACAGGGAGAAAACAGAAGGGAAGGAGGAGACACCACAAACAACAACACAACACCAAAACACAATCCTCACAGTACCCCCCCTCAAGGGACGCCACCTGGCGGCTGACCCGGCCTGTCCGGGAAACGAGTGTAAAAATCATCGTGGATAGATGACTCCAAAATAAGGGAACGGGAAATCCACTGTCTCTCCTCCTGCCCATACCCCTCCCAATCCATGAGGTATTGGTAGCCTCGGCCACGCCGGCGTACGTCCAACACCCTATTTACAGTATACGCCGGATGGTCATCTATGATAAGGTTGGTTCAGGGGAGCTCCACAGGAGGGCTTAGGGGACTGGTGGACACTGGCTTTAGGAGAGAGACGTGGAATGTGGGATGAATCTTCAACGACAGGGGAAGTTTAAGTCTCACCGCACATGGATTAATGATCCGGTCGACCTCGAATGGACCAATATACCTGTCAATTTCCGGGATTCGGTCTGGAGAGGCAGATGCCGGGATGACAACCAGACCATCTGTCCAGGCTGGTAGTCAGGAGCAGGGGTGCGGTGACGGTCAGCCACTCGCTGATTGCGAGCAGCTGTGCGGACGAGTGCTAACCTGGCCTCGCGCCAGACCCGACGAGCACGCTGAAGATGCTCCTCAACGGATGGCACTGCCATGTAAGCTTCCTGGGATGGGAAGAGAGGAGGTTGGAAACTGTTAGCTACCATGAATGGAGACATATCTGTGGCGGAGCAGACCAGGGAGTTGTTAGCATATCCAATCCAGTGGAGGTGTGTGGACCAGGAAGCCGGATGTAGGGCTGTCACACAACGGATAAACCTGCGGTAGAAATTGGCAAACCCGAGAAACCTCTGAAGTTGCTTCCTTGATGTAGGAGTGGGCTATTCGGCCACTGCCTTAACCTTGGCAGGGTCGGTCTTGATTTGTCCCTTCTCCACAATGAAACCCAAAAAACTAACAGACATTACATGAAAATCACACTTCTCCGCCTTAACATATAACCTATTCTCCAGGAGTCTCTTGCGCACTAACTTAAAATGTTGAACGTGCTCCTGGTGGTTGTGGGAGAAAATCAAAATATCGTCTAAATAAACAAACACAAAACAGTTAAGCATGTCCCTTAACACGTCATTAATAAGGTTCTGAAACACAGCAGGGGCATTGGTGAGGCCAAAGGGCTCACCAGGTTGTAAAGGTCACCTGAGTGCACTTCATGTATCAAAAAAAGGTATATGTATCATTAGTCAGACACCTTAAAATTATAAGAATGAGGGAATGGATCTGTGTATGTATTTGTTTATTATTTGTGTGATTATGTATATATGGGGTTCTGTAACGGGAAATGTGTTAAATATGGGGAAGTGACGTCCCGCCTAGGAGGTGTGTGGTTTTTTTGGAGCTGCGGGCTGGCGGTGCTGCCAGAGGTTCAAGGGCCAGAAGATCAATTACAACTTGCAAGGATTTTTCTCTGGAACGTGATTATTGCCTGGGAGTTACGTAATGGATTATTTCATGGACTGAACATTTTCTGGGCACTGGAAGGGGGTGAGAAAGCGTGGACTTTGTTTGGATTTGTTTGCGACACTCACCTCGCCACACCTGCAGGCGTTTTGTTTTGGACGTTTGTTTGGGGATTATGTTATGGACCTGAGGTGGGAAAATATTGATGTTTGAATTTTTGTAAATAGCGTGGCCTTTACATTCCCCCCCCCCCCCCAGCCAGCGGCTTATCGGGACCATAGTAGGGTTTCAGGTCGACCACATTAATATTGTCCACCTTCATTTTGTCAGACACCCAATGAACTCGGTAATTTATAGGACCTAATCTTTTCTCTACCCTTACAGGCCCTGACCATCTGGGTGCAAATTTGGCAGAGAATTTAGCTGAGGCTTTAGACAAAGGATGTGCCCTAACCCAGACCAGATCCCCAACAGCAAAGTGTACATCTTTACGTCGTACATTATAATATCTGGCTTGTCTAGCTTTGGCCACCCCAACATGCCTTTCAACCTCCTCCAGCAATTGTGTGTGTGAGTGTAGGATGTGGTATGCTGATGAGCTAGGTGGAGGGGACTGGTGTATGAGACGCTCTAGTGGGCCCTTGAGGGTGCGACCAAGAGCTAACATTGCAGGGGTCACCGAAGTGGTCTCGTGCACCGCCGTGTTGATAGCGAACCTAAATTCTGGCAGCCACCGGTCCCAATCATAATGGTAATTCCCCACAAAAGAGGCGATCATGGTCTTCAATGTCCTGTTGACCCTCTCTGTCAGATTGGTCTGTGGGTGGTAGGCCGTAGTGAGCTTATGGGTTACGCCCCACGACTGACAAAGGCTAGCCATCAGCTGGCTTGTGAATTGGGGGCCTCGGTATGAAATCCAAGTACTTGGGAACCCCCCAGCGAGTGAAAATGTCATTTTTCAGGACCTGACAGACTTTTGGCATCTTAGAAACCTTCAGGGCGAAAAGCTCCACCCATTTGGTGTAGTAATCCATGACTACCATCAGCACTGAATTCTGGCCTTTGCTTAGTGGTAGGGGTCCCATGAAGTCTACTCCAATCATTTCTCCCGGAGCCTTGACCTCTGTAGATTGGAGTTGCCCAGCTGGTTTCTCATTGGATGGCTTATATTGCTGGCACACAGAACAGGCTCGGACATGGCTCCACACATCTTTTCGGACCGTTGGCCACCACGCCACCTCCAATATTTTCAGGAGGGTTTTCATCCTCCCCAGGTGTCCTCCAAAAGGACTGTTATGAAAATAAACCAGAAACTCTGGCACCAATACAGCGGGGGTTACCATCTGGTAATTAAATCCCCCATACTTTGAAGGCACACCTCAGTACAACACTCCTTGCTGGTATTCATAGTGAATGCGACCAGGTGTGGGCTGCTCGATAGAGTCCATCTGGTCAGGCGAGACGACGTCTTAGGGCAGTTAAAGGCCCAGGTTAGAGCACTGTGGTCCGTGAATACTTGGAACATCTCTCCCTCTAGGTAGTGTCGCCACTTCTCCACTGCCCAGACGACAGCTAGGCACTCCTTCTCCGAGGTGGAGTATCTCAGTTCTGCACCCTGCAGTGTTCTTGAGGCAAAGGCTATGGCCTTCTCCTCCCCGTCAATAGTCTGCATCAGGACGGCCTCTAGTCCCACGTCGCTGGCGTCACAGTGAACCTGGAAGCCAAGGAGCGGCTGCGGCTGAGCCAACACTGGTGGGGACTGCAACATCATCTTGAGATGTTCTAAGGCGACTTGACATTGCTCAGTCCACTCCCACAATACTCCTTTCCACTGGTCCCCATACTGGCCACCACTCTGTAACAACACTCAAAATGACCCAGGGGAGTGTTGAACCCCGTCTTCCACTCGTCCCCCTCCCTGATCCTCACTAAGTGGTAAGCATTACAGAGATCCAACTTAGTAAAAATAGTAGCTTCATGAAGGGGACCAAAAGCAGAGTCAATGAGAGGAATGGGGTATTTGTTCTTAACAGTAATGTCATTGAGCCCCCGGAAGTCAATACAGGGACGCAGTGATTTGTCCTTCTTTTCCACAAAGAAAAAACCCGCCCCCAATGGAGATGACGATGGACGAATGAGACCAGAGGCCACGGAGTCAGTAATGTACATCTCCATGGCGACACGTTCCGGCTTGGATAAATTATAGAGTTTACTGGAAGGATAAGGAACGTTCGGAAGCAGCTCAATCCCACAGTTGTAAGGTTTGTGAGGGGGAAGGGATAGAGCACGGTCCTTACTGAACACCTCCCGTAGTTGATGATAAGCTGAGGGTACGGAGCTAACATCCACTGGCTTGGGAGGAGACTGTGGGGCAAATAGGGTGGAAGGAACGGCGGAAGGTAAACAGTGGAAGTGGCAAAATAAACTCCAATTAAGGATGGAAACGGAGGACCAGTCTATGTGGGGGTTATGAAGCTTTAACCATGGGAGCCCTAACACCACAGGAGAAGTTGGAGATGGGATAACAAAAAAGGAAATGGCTTCATGGTGGTTACCGGACAACAACAGAGAAATGGGACTAGTGCGGTGAGTGACCTGAGCCAGGAGCCTGCCATCCAAAGCAAATACCTTCTTCGGGTCAGAAAGAAGCTGACAGGGGATTTGAGCCTGAGTAGCAAAACTAGTGTCGATGAAATTGTCATCCACCCCCGAGTCCACCAGGATGGACAGAGAACAGGAGGTCTGATCCCAGGAGACAGTACCTTTATTCATGAGGCGAGGAGGAGACGAACAAACAGAGGACTGGCTCACCAATGCTCCTCCAGTGGTTGGTGAGCCCCCCCTTTTGGCAATCACAGGGGTGTGACTAACCCTTCAGGATCTCTCCCTGCGCCGCTGGTGAAGACGACAATCTAAACAAATAGACAAAGAAATAAACTCGTCTAACGAGGTGGTCTGATCGCGAGCGGCTAATTCATCTCTTAACTCGACCATTAATCCCCGGAGAAAAAACCCCTGCAAAGCTCTCTCGTCCCACCTGCTCTCTCTGGTTAAAATGCGGAAGTCGACGGAGTGTTTAGCCACAGAGTTTTCTGCCTGGCGAAGAGACAGGAGCCGGCTACTGGCCTCCTTGCTGCGCAGAGGATAATCAAACACTTTAAGAAATTCCTCGGAGAAAGAGGTAAACGAAAAACAGCCCAAGCCGCATTTTTTTCAGACAGGAGACTCACCACGAAAGCTATCTGCGACTTGTCTGTGAAATAAGTTAAGGGCTGTTGCTCAAAAACGAGGCTGCACTGAAAAATAAGATCTCCCGAGGCTGAGTGGAAAGAGTGCCCGATGAAGCAGCTGGATCCGGAGCTGGAGCAGAAGAATGAGACGGAGCCGTCAGCGAGGTGAGGTGCATAGCAAGCTGTTCCATCCGACCGCCGATCAGCGCCACGTTAGAGGTAAGATTGGTGAGGGCCTCCATTACCTCATGTAACGCCTTCTCGTGTTGCCCAACACGATTTCCCTGAGAGGAAAGTGCCAGTCTGAATCTTTCCGCGTCTGTGGGGTCCATGTTTTGGCCAGATTATTCTGTTAAGGTTTGAGTTAGGTTTGGACAGCAAAGCAGAAACGAACAAGATGTTGGTAGGAAATGAACAGAGTTTATTTGCTGGAGAGGTACATGCAGGCTAGCGCAGCAGGGTGCTGGCTGGATGGAAGATCCTGGACGAGACGAGGATGAGGAGCCGGGCGGTAAGGCACACGAAGGTCTGGGTTGAAGGAGAGCCAAAGGATTAGAATACATCCAAACAACAAGAGGGTAGAGAGTTCTGCAGCGCAACAGCTACCGGAGTAGACAGAAAAATCTGGCACTGAAGTGGTGAACAGACCAGGCTTTTATGGAGGGGGTGATTGGATGGATTGGGAGCAGGTGTGCCTCGTCCGCACACACACAGGGAGAAAACCAGAGGTGTAAAAAGTACTGAAATATTGTACTCAAGTAAAAGTACTTTGATGAAATTTGACTTAAGTACAAGTAAAAGTACCCATCTAAAAATCTACTCAAGTAAAAGTAAAAAGTAGTTCATTTAAAATGTACTTTGAGTAAAAGTTACTTAGTTACTTCCAACAACTTGATGGGGGCCGCTCCTATACAGTGCAAAGGCAGGAGTGAAGCTTGCATAGAGCGCCAAATCCGCGGCTCTGCAGCCCCTCCGCAGTGGATCCCTGTGCAGTGTTGTGGAAGTCGCGCATATTTTTCGCGAACAGTGACCTTTACGATCAGTTTTCATATGTTGAACGTGCACGTTAGGGAACGTCATCTATGCAGCATCTACCACTGCAGTGAGAATTGCCTTGCGTCTTGAACTATGTTTTTTTTTTACTCAGTAACGGATGTAATTTTCAATGTAGCGAAGTACAATACTTCGGTTAAAATCTACTTAAGTAAAAGTAAAATTACCCATTTCAAAAACTACTCAAAAAATTACAAAGTACACGAAAAAACTACTCAATTACAGTAACGTGAGTAAATGTAATTCGTTACTTTACACCTCTGGAGAAAACAGAAGGGAAGGAGGAGACACCACAAACAACAACACAACACCAAAACACAATCCTCACATGTGCATTGCTTTGGCTCCAGTGACATTTGAATACCAGTTAATCTGCTGCAGTTTGGATTCTGGTTTTCTTCTGTATTGTGACTTTAACCTATGCTCCCGTCGTGTTTATAGTTTTTCTGTAGAAGTCAAAGTATCAACGCTGCAACTCTTTCTTCTTTCTTCTTCTCAGCATCAGGAGGATACAAGTGCTCTACTGTTTTCTCTTCCACTCTATTGTTGTGCAGGAAGGCAACTTTGTCTGGTTTTATCTGACTTGTAAACCCTTATTCGATTAGTTTTAAGTATTCCAAATACTTTATACACTAAACAACATACACTATTAATTGCACTATATTGGATGCAGGTACTTTACAGTGTAACAAACATGCAGTAATTGTTTTGTATGAATGTGTTATTAGGTATCAGTTAGAGGTTTTAATACTCTTTGTAGTAACATTGATTTAAACCCCAACAGTTAAAGTATATATACAGTGAGATTAGAGGAGTCTTCATTGTCATTGTTAAATCTCATATTTGAATTAGACACAGAGAAATCATTTGACATCCTAAAATTGAGATTTGTTCTCAGTCTTCAAAAAATTATTCAACTGTCACTCAACAATACATCAATGGAGACTTCCGGTGGCCCGGCAACTAGAATGGCAGCATAGAAAGGAGCTCCTGCATCGACATAAATAATACCCCGTAATTCAAATTCTTAACACGGCTAAAGTGAGTTAAACTCAAAGAATGATGGATGGGGGTAAAAAGAAAAAGGAGGGAGCCAGGTATCAGAATCGAACTGACCGAGAAACCCGAAACAACGGCAATGCTAGCAGTAGCGAAACTCGCAGTGAAAATGGCGACGACACGGAGGATGGGACTGCACCTGCCACACTCAGCTCCCTGAGGAGAGTGGTGAGTGAGGTGGTAGCCGCCGGAATGCAGGATCTTAAATCAGAAATGAAAAAAGAACTGTCGCAAGTAAGAACAAGTCTTAAAGAAGACATGAAAATGCAACTGGACGAGCTGACCACCGAAATCAACCAACAAGTGAGTGCCGCTACTGGCAAAATAGAGGAGGTGGCGGAACGACTGGGAGAAATTGAGAAGAACTTGACAGGGAAGGAGAAATGGGACATTGGCGTTAAAGACACTCTTATCCAACTGCTTGACAATCAAAAGTCTCTCCAGGAGAAGATAACGGACTTGGAAGGGCGCTCACGGCGTAACAACATAAGGATTTATGGCATCCCCGAAAACGCAGAGGGCTCTTCTATGCTACGGTATGTGGAACATATGATTCTGACTGAACTGGGGGACAACGTGGGCCTCCGCGGAGAGGGGAGTCTGGGAATCGAGAGAGCGCACAGGTCGCTCGGCCCACAGCCACCTGCGGGCGCGCCCCCGCGCTCTACAGTGCTACGGTTCCTACAGTTTAATATTAAGGAGAAAATCCTCCATGCTGCGTGGAAGAAACCCATCTGTGTTCAAGAAAAGCGAGTGTACTTTGACCACGATTACGCCGAGAATGTACAGCAGAGGAGGAAAGAGTACACTCCCATCAAAAAAGCGCTCAAAGAAAAAAGGATCCGCTTCCAAACTCCGCTGACGAGGATGCGCGTGCACTTCGATTCAGGCACGGTGACGTACAGCAACGCCGAGGATGCCGCGGAGGATTTAAAGAGACGTGGATTCACAGTGGGTCCGCTATCGTTAAGAAGATCCAAAGACATCACCGTGGAGTCCATCAACAAACTTCTACCGTGGAGTACAGCAGGGACTCAGCGAGCAGGGGACGCGCATAACCGTCAGGAGAGCGCACGCGAGAAGTTGAAGGTGTTTCGGAGGCCAGCCAGCCAGGATGCCATAATAATGGATGAGTAACTTTCTCCGCCCCTCCCTCATAGAGATATGTTAATCTATCTCCACCTGTAAGTTAATGGTTCTTAAGCAATCGATACCTTCATTTAATGTTACAATAAGCTAAAGAAGCTATAAACATAAAGCCACAGTAAAGACTCATGTGGAACCTGTGACCTCCCTTAAATATAAGTTAGTATAGCAATGGTTCGATGCAGCTGACCTTCATAATAGGCCACCACTTTTTTTCAGTGTTTCTATTTTCTCATATTTTATTTCCTAAGTACTGCTGAGGGGCCCCACTTAGTGGCATTCCCCCCTCAACCTAAAGAGGTTTCAAGAGACCCTCCGAACTGGAAGACCTGTTCTGTAAGTTTATCACATGTTCAGTGAATGTTATATCTTGTGTTGTTTGTGTTGTGAGGGCTTTGACTGAATTCCTAAAGGTACAAGAAAATATATTGAAAATGGTGACTAATGTGAATGCAGTATTATAATATACAGTCTTGGAATGTGAATGGCATAAACAATCCCATCAAAAGGAGCAAAATAGTTGCAAAGTTGAAACGAGAAAAAATTAATATAGTTTTTCTGCAGGAAACGCATCTCTCTGCTATAGAACATGAGAAATTTAAGAAAATTGGATATAGAAATACCTTTTTCTCCTCACACAGGACAGGAAAGAAAAGGGGAGTAGCAATTCTTATTCCAAATTCTGTTTGTTTTGAATTGATCGCAGAACATAAAGACAAAGAGGGTAGATTTGTCCTAGTCAAGGGAAAAATAGAGCAGGAAGAAGTTACTTTGTGTAACGTGTATGCACCCCCTGGTAGCAACATCTCTTTCTTCAGGGAGGTATTTAACCTCATTGCTGCAGAAACATGTGGCACATGTATATGTGCAGGGGACTTTAATTTACTTCTTAATCCTAAATTGGACACAACAAATCGAGTGAGAAGAAAGAATCTCTTAGAAAAACAAATAAATAAAATTCTTCAAGATCTTGGACTAATCGATATTTGGAGACATTTACACAAACACGATAGTGATTTTACCTTTTACTCTGCAAGGCATAATATATACTCTAGAATCGATTATATCTTCATGTTTAGCAGAGATTTCCATAAGGTGAAATATTGCACAATTGGACAGAGAGATATTTCTGATCACTCAGGCTTAACTTTGAAACTTACTTTAGATAGAAATCCTAAAACTACTTTATGGAGGCTGAATTCTGGTTTATTAAATAGTAATTCATTTAAAACCGAAATGGCCAAGGAAGTAGAAACTTATTTAGAATATAATGATAATGGAGAAGTCAGTCCTGCAATTCTATGGGATGCAGCAAAAGCATTTCTTAGAGGAAAAATCATAGCTAAGTGTGCTAGGCTAAAAAAGATCAGAGATAAAAAGCTGTCAGACTTGCAGAAGAAATTAAAAAATCTTGAGCTACTTCATACTACTAACAACGACCCCTCTTTACGTGAGCAAATGAGGCCTGTTAAGCAGGAGATAGACAAAATTCTTAGTGAGGAAATTGAAAAAAAAATGAAATTCCTAAGACAGCGATATTATGAGGCAGGGCCTAAAGCGTCTAAAATACTTGCATGGAGAATTAGAAAACAGCAAGCAGAAAACTCAATTCACAAAATTAGGGATCCTATCACAAATAAGGTAGCTACTAAATTAGAGGAAATTCAGAGTGCATTCGAAAAATATTACAGATTACTATATACACAGCCAGACAAATCAGACAGACCTACAATTCAAACATTTCTCTCTTCTTTAGATCTCCCCTCAATAGGTAAAAATCAAAACGAGGAGTTAATTCGTGAAATCTCAACCGAGGAAATAGATAATGGAATCTCAAATCTTAGAGCCAATAAATCACCAGGCTGTGACGGATTTCCTCCGGAGTGGTATAAGTGCATGAAAGAATTCTTGGTTCCTTTATTGAAGGCTTCCTTCAACTACACTCTCAGGGGTGGGGCTCTCCCGCCATCATGGAGCGATGCATTTATTTCAGTAATACCAAAGGAGGGAAAAGACAAAATGGACTGCAAAGGGTATAGACCAATAAGTGTCTTAAACATAGACTATAAACTGTATGCAGCTATATTGGCTAAAAGATTAAACACAATAATGCCTTCCTTGATAGATGAGGACCAAACAGGTTTTATAAGTAATAGGCAAACACACGATAATATTAGAAGAGCCATAAACATTATTAATCAAATTTCAAAAGGAACATCAAGCGCAGTCCTTCTCAGCCTAGACGCCGAGAAGGCATTTGATTCGGTAGGATGGGATTTCTTATTTCAAGTTATGGAAAGATTTGGTTTTAGTGATTCATTTATACAATGCATAAGAATGCTGTACTCCTCCCCAACAGCGAGGATAAAAATTAATGGGAGCCTTTCGAATCAAATAATGCTACAACGAGGATGTAGGCAAGGTTGCCCATTAAGTCCACTACTTTTTAATTTTTTTATCGAGCCCCTTGCCCAGGTTATCAGAGAGGAGACCGCTCTGGTGGGTATAGATGTGGGAAGTGTAGAGAACAAAATTTTTCTATATGCGGACGACGTCCTTGTCACAATTAAAAATCCTGAATCTGGTATCCCATTGCTTATGAACATCCTGGGAACGTATGGGCAATACTCTGGTTATACACTGAACGTACAAAAAACCCAAGTCTTGACCTTCCGTTTTACGCCCTCAAAGCAATTGATGGGCAGGCACCAATTTAATTGGCACCAATCACAACTTAAATATCTTGGTGTCTCATTGACAAAAGACCTTTCACAACTATATGATGTTAATTATAGACAGATAAATAAGAAAATATATGATGATCTGGGCAGGTGGAGCTTGCTCCCCCTCGACCTCGGCAGTAGGATTCGGACAATCAAAATGAATATTCTCCCAAGACTATTTTACTTATTTTCAGCACTTCCAATAGAGGTTCCTGCAAAACAATTCAGAGAGTGGGATAAACATTTTTCAAGATTTATTTGGAACAACAAACGACCAAGGGTGAGATACTCAACTTTACAACAGCCGGGGGAGAGGGGTGGCATGGCCCTCCCTTGTCTTAAAGATTACTATCTGTCAGCTCAGCTGAGGTATCTTGTATGTTGGTGTAACCCATCTTATGAGGCTAGGTGGAAAGATATTGAGCTATCTTTAATTGAAATACCTATCCAGTCAGTTCTGGGTTGCCCTGGCAGGTTTAAGGATGTTCACCGGCTACATAATCATTGTACTAGTTTCTCTCTGAAGATGTGGTCAGATGTAGTAAAGAAATATCAGCTCTGTAGAGAGATTGGAGTGTTGAGCTGGCCTGCGTTCCATCCACACTTCCCTCCGGCTTTACAGGACCATAGGTACAAACAATGGACTAAGCGAGGAATCACCTCCTTCTGTAGGATAATAAAGAACGGAAACCTTAAATCTTTTGAGGATTTGCGTAAATCTTATGAGTTGGGTGGAGAAGATTTTTATCGTTACTTACAGATCCGCCACTTTTTTCTGGAAACAATAAAGACCCCTAATTTAACTGAACCCTCGAAAATAATTCAAATTTTTATAGATGCTTATGATTCCAAAAGTATTAAAGGTATCACTGGAAAACTATACAAAAGCTTTACTTTATTGAATAAAAACTCAACAGATTATATTAGACAACGCTGGGAAAAAGAAGCTAATATAGTAATTCCAGAAGAAACGTGGCTTCAAATTTGGAAAAATCAATCCACTTCCACAAACTCTTATTTCTGGCGAGACTTCTGTTGGAAGAATTTGATGAGATTTTTTATTACCCCTAACCAGACATCAAAATTTAGCGGTACGCAGGTCTCCTGCTGGAGGGAGTGTGGTGGGATTTCTGCAGATTGTGTTCATGTCTTTTGGTCTTGTCCTTGTATTCTGCCTTTTTGGAGGGGAGTGAGAGAGTTAATTGTGGAAACTCTGGACATAATATTTGACTTTTCTTTTAGCTGTTTATATCTTGGAGAACTCCCTGAAGGTCTCAGTAAAGGAGACACATACCTAATGAAGATTTTCATGGTTGCAAGTAAAAAAGCAATTACTAAATGCTGGCTCCAGAAGAATCCTCCTACCATGAGACTCTTAACAAACATTATAAACTCCATCCAGGCGATGGAGAATTTGACTTTTGTGCTGCGGCTTCAAAAGGATAAAGGAGAGGAATACTGGAAAAAATGGGATCGCTACAAACATAAAGACTCCTGATTCTATCTCACTCCATTCCAATCAAAAGCGAGAAATATCTGTATTTTGTACTGCACCTATGCTTAACTTCTTTATACCTGCTTCCAAATGTGTGTACTGTCGTGTCCTAGCCCTCTTTTGTTTACTTGTTTGTTGTTTTATGCTCATATGTAAAACGAAAAATAAAGTATAAAAAAAAAAAAAAAAAAAAACAATACATCAATGCAAAAGAGCATATATCCAGTCACGGTTGCTGTTGCGGGTAAATGGTTGATTTATTGAAAGGCAAGAAACATTTCATATAATTTCAAAAGATCCTTCAGGTTGTATTATTCAGTAAAAAACAATTGCACTGAGGTTGTCATTGATTGCAAGCTTGTCGAGCTCCTGCTGCTTGTCGTAACCGCGATACCCTGGGTTTGATCTGATGGAGAGAGTCAGCGAGACAAGAGAAGTTGTCAATAACAGTACTGATGATAATACTATTAAACTTAAACAGTAATGATGGTAGAAGATTGAAAAAACTCATAAGGAAGGCAGAGCCTGTGGTTGGCTCTAAGCTTGTCACTCTGGAGGAGGTGGTGGAGGACAGGATGCTGGCAAAACTGCTGGCAATCATGGACAATCCCTCTCACCCCCTCCACAAAACACTGGACAAGCTAAGGAGCAGCTTCAGCCACAGACTCATTCAACCCCGCTGCTCTAAGGAACGATACAGGAAATCGTTCCTCCCAACCGCAATAAGACTGTACAACTCATCTACCTCTGTCAGAGCCACCATCACAGAACTGCACTAAATATACCTGTCTCCTTGCACTGTGAACCCTGTACAACACTCCCCTCCATATACACTTACTTCGCATCATATGTGATATGTGTTAATATAAACCATATTGATATTATATATAATTTTATACAATAATATTTTCTTTTGCACACTCTGTCTTCATATTCTTACACTCATAGTTTATTGTATTATCTATTGTATAGTCAAATACTTATATTTATACCTCTACTTTAGATCATATATTATTTCATACTCTCTGTATATTCTTTGTATATATAAGTCTATATACACATATTTATACATGTGTACATGTTATAATTATTATTATATTACTATTATTATTATGTATACTGTTGCTGCCATTATTACTATATACTGCTGTTATATTGGTATAATTACTATCATATATAAATATATATTATGTTATATTATATACTATATATACTGTACTATTTTTATATACTGTCAATACACTATATACTTAACAATAACATTACCATCATATCATCAGTACTATTACCATCATCTTGCCACTGCACCTTATCTACCTATTTATCTTGTGTTTCTGTTTTTTATTCTTTCTACCTCAATATTTTTTATTTTATTCTATTGTATTGTATTTTATTGTATTCAAATATACCGGCTGCTATGACGACTTAATTTCCCTTCTGGGATGAATAAAGTAATGTATCTATCTATCTATCTAAGTCCTGACGCATTGAAAAAACCTCCACCTGCTAATAAACAAACAAACACATGGTGATAAATTCAAGCAAATTATATCAAATAACAATTAACGCATTTCTATAACACAATTATTTTGACTATTTGTTAACAGTCAAACAATTATACATACAGATGATGTTTTATACGTACTTTTAAGTATTATTAAATCTTGACTGGTCAAATCAGAATGTATGTTTTCATTATTTTAGCAGAAAGATCCAGTCATTACATTTTTTTAAAAACAAATCCAATTTATAAAAAGATTAAAATTGGGCAGGTGATGAGCAGTGCCTGGTTTCTTCTGGGACTAATTTGATTTCAATTGCTGCCACAGCAGGTCGATGCAGGTGAGAATCAAAATAAACCTAAATGTCCATTTCATTGAAGGAACATGCTAATCAAAGGCCTTTTGGATTGTTATTTTAATTACTATTGAAAACAAAGTGATTCTACTTGTCCAAATAAGAGACTGCTCATATGGTATGTTTCATTAAAATATTTGGCATGTAATAATCAATTTTTTTCCGTGACCCTACCATGGTTGACCCTGTTTGAAAAGCATTCCAAAAAAAGACTCCCCAGGTTCAAACATGACGATGACCATGAACAACACGAGCAAGGCGGCAGCGAACTTCGTCCTACAAAAAAAAAACAGAAAAAAGAGGTGGACATTTTCATGCCAAGTCACCGGTGTTGGGTAAGATCAGCTATCAGCGATCAGCACATTGATGCTGAAGCTTTCGACACCTCGTCTCTCTTGTTTTAACTTTATTTGTAACCCTGTACATTTAGTATCAATACCATGAGGACAAATAACAAAATGCTTCCCTTTAATACCACATGCATTAGAGGGGTAGATGTTGAGTTCAGTAAACGTCAGTGGCCTCCACACTCAGATGTGATAGAACAGGCAGCTTGAGTGTACAGCTCACAGATATAAATATAGACTTCTCCATGAAGTTATCTCTGATGTATTGTTGCTTTTTAAAATATAATTTGTACGTATTTAAAATAAATCAAATAGTAAATGGAAGTTTACTTGAGATCGTATCTATGTTTCTAAAAGTTCTTGTGTTTTCTTGACAGAGTGATGCATCCTGCCACCACACAACACGTATTCTTATGACTCATATTTAATTCCAAAAACAATTTTTGAAAAATTATGCATATTCTGTCTTTTTTTATTGAATTCGACATCTTTCATTCCACCCGGACTAAAGTACACTTACCCTTTGGTTCACTGCTGCTGAGTCTGTGCATTGCTTTGGCATGTAATGACATATGAATATCAGTCAATCTGCTGCAGTTTGGCTTCTGGTTTTCTTCTGTATTGTGACTTTAACCTATGCTCCTGTCGTGTTTATAGTTTTTCTGTATAAGTAAAAGTATCAACGCTGCAAGTCTTTCTTCTTTCTTCTTCTCAGCATCAGGAGGACACAAGTCCTCTCCTGTTTTCTCTTCCACTCTATTTATGTGCAGGAAGGAACTTTGACTGGTTTTACCTGACTTGTAAACCCTTATTCGATTAGTTTTATAGACTTCTCCATGAAGTTATCGCTGACTATTGTTTTTTTAAATATTATTTGTACGTATTGAATATAAACCATATAGTAAATGGAGTTTTCCTTGCGATAGTATCTATGTTTCTAAAAATTCTTGCCACCCAGAGCAGAAACCTTTTGGAGGCTGCGGGATCCAACAGCCTCCCAGGTTTAATGGATGGGGCTGGAGGATTGATGAAGTCCCTCAGTCTGTCCTGCACCACCACAAGTTGCGGGATGAAATGGCTCACCCACAGTCGGTTTCCAGCCATGCCTCAATAACAGTTATCTCCTCTAGGGTCTCTGCTTGGTGCTGGGTACAGAACTCCACAGCGAGAAACTACTCAACTACACCAGCAGGAATGTTTGGCAGTGGTCTGGGCTTTAGAGGAATGGCGCTACTACCTGGAAGGAAGAATATTCACCGTTGTTATTGATCATTTACCGCTAGTGTGGGTTTTGAAAACACAAAAACCGAGCACCCTTTTGACACAATGGGCGCTGAGGTTACAGGAAATCACCTTCACGGTTGTGTCAGGCTTTATGAAGTAGTTGGATCCAGAAGCAGAGTATTAACAAAAAGTGCCGTCTTTTATGAAAAAAAGTCTTTAACAGAAAAATCAACTTAATGCACAAAGGGGAAAACACTGGAGGCAAACGAAGAGATGCAGAGGACGGGAGCTCAGGAGACAAAGCACAGGAGATCACGACATTTAGACGAATAACGACGAGGACAAAGGGGAGCACAGAGACTTATATATACATACAGGGAAGGAGGGGGCAAATGGACACAGGTCGCACACATGACTGGTGCAGACGATCACAGACAGGAAGTGAAGCAAGAAAACACACTAGGAACAGAAACTACAAAATAAAACAGGACACATACAAACATAAGCACAAGAATATACATAAAACACTAGGTAATAATAATTAAACAGGAAACACGCTTAATAAAGAGGCTGAAACTAAACACTGGAAAATACCAAACCATTACAGGTTGTGTATTGGAAGGGTAAATATAACATTGTTTCTGATGTCCTGTCTAGAGCTCCTGTGGATGCCGAGCCTGGCAAGGTTCTTACTTATGCCACAGTACAACCTGCCAAGAAGGAAATGTCTGAAGATCTCCAAATATCAGATGAGGCTATCTGGAAAGCTCAGCAGGCTGACGCTGATATTGTGCAGCTAAATGAAACCATCCTGGATTCAATGACCAGCTTGTGAACCCCACCACTAGATTCACAATCCTGGAGGAAAAAGTATACAAGGTGATACAGCTTCCTCATAAAACACTCTACCAAGTATACATACCCACACCTCTTCGCCAACAGCTACTCCTCCTCTTCCACAACCATCCACTTTCAGGACACCTAGGAAGGTATACAATTTATAAGAGACTGCAATCCCTGGTATATTGGCCCAGATTGAGTCAGGAAGTGAAAACTATGTCCATTGCTGCCAAACCAGCTAGGTTTTTTCCTCTCTTTCCTTGGAAAATTAAAAGAGACTTATTGACAAGAACTGTGCATCTCCTGTGGTGTTTTATCATGGCTAGGGTCTTTTTTCTTCCCACCCCTCTGTGTTGTCCACCCCTCTGTGTTGTTACCTTGACGTGGTGGGGAGGCTTGTGTACTTCCGTGACCCTGGAGGCTATACCGGCGGGGATTATACCCCTGGCAGGTCTTACCAAGCCGGGCAGGTTTTAGGGTAGAGGTCCGACTAAAGGCAACACCTGGTCCTCCAGGTTGGGGGTTAGGCGTGGGGCTAACAACCCCACCCCATAAAACAATACCTGTTACAGAAATGCAAACAAGAGTAAACCAAGATACCCCGCCCCGGAGTGAAGATGGACCTTCGTCAGAAGGATTTATGACGCAGGGTGGTGAAAGCCAGAAGCACCTGGAAGCCACTCTGCCGAAAACCATCCTCTCAACCGGTGTTACAACCACCATCGGTACATGGAACGTAAGGACCATGTTCGAAGCTGGAAAGACCGCACAAGTTGCCACCGAGATGAAGAAGTACAACCTTGCCATACTCGGACTTAGTGAATCAAGATGGACGGGCTATGGACAGAAGAGGCTTGTCACAGGAGAGCTGCTGCTGTACTCAGGCCATGAGGAGGACAACGCACACCACACCCAGGGAGTCGCTTTGATGCTGTCCAAGGCTGCTCATAGAGCTCTCATGGGATGGGAGGCACATGGCTCGAGAGCAATAGCAGCTACATTCAAAACAAAGAAGGAAAGAATAAAAATAGGAAGTAACAACAGAGGCTATGAGAGGAAAATGGGGCAGCATGGTCTAGGCAAGATGAACGAAAATGGAGAAAGATTCGCAGAACTATGTGCAAATAACAACCTTGTCATAGGAGGAAGTGTCTTGACAGTCAGTGCTTTGGTATTGCAAGGACGTGACTTCATGATAGATTTTTGTGTGTAATGTATGTTAAGTGTGTTTAGTGTTTTGCAAATCACTGTGTGTAGAGTTTTGCAACAAGTGTGAGGTTGACAATGTGCTTATAGTTGTGCAAATATGGGCTGATGTTTTGCTTCTTGAGTGTAAGGTTTTGCTAATAGTGTACTACTTTTAATTTTAGTGTGTAAGCAATCCAAAAAAACTGTAAGAGAAATATTAACTTAATTAAGCTAAAATACCATAGACACAAACATTGCCATCCTTTGGTGCCAAAGTCTCTGCACTAATGATCAGAGAATGTACAAGTCAGAGTCAGCTGTCAATTATGGTGTCTCATCCCGTTTTTAACCAATCAAATAAATAATTAAAACAAAATTTACTAGAAAAAAAGACACATGAAAATTAGTGTGACACCGAAATTCTAAAATCATTTTATTTGTTGTGTTCTTTGACGTTTCAGGCTGGATCCACATTACAGTTTTTTTCAGTCGCTAACAAGCGTTTTTCTAAACAGTAGTCACATTTTCAAAACTCTAAACACGATTAGCACAACATCGGTCCTTTGTGGCCATACCATTCACACATTTCATGTTGTTTTCACACAATATGCAGTCAGTGAACACATTTATATAATGCTTACATTTTCTTAACAGACAAGCTATACCTCCAAACAAAATTATGGATTGTTTTTGTATTATTTACAAATGTTAACACACAACATCCCACAATTGCAAACACAATATTCCAAACCTTAGATACAGTATAAAAACCTCTGCTTCTGTAATACAGTAATATCAGTTCTAAAACAATATATCTCAGCGCCCAATCACAAACAATCACAAACAATTGAATAATTGACACACAGCTGATGTATGTTGGGTATATTGGGTCAACCACAGCGGATTCCACTCTGGCTTAGAATCAATGGCATTACTAAAAGGAGGACTTTGAGGAGTGATGTTTTTGGAAACAGAAACCGAAAAAGATGTCTGGACGAGGAAGAGTTAGAGCAAGGGGCCCAGGGAGAAGAGCAGGCCCAGTGAGAGGAGCAGTGAGAGGTGTAGTAGTGAGAGGAGCAGGAGTAGTGAGAGGAGCAGGAGAAGTGAGAGGAGCAGGTCCAGGGAGAAGAGCAGGCCTAAGGAGAGGGCAAGGTAGAGGTATAAGAATGCGTGGTGGTGGCATTCTAAGGGCTACAAGGGCAGTGGTGAGTGATGGAATTCGTGCCACTATCATTGACCATGTGATAAACCACGGTCTTTCACTAAGGGAGGCTGGTGAAAGAGTACAGCCCAATTTGGGGCGGTCAACGGTTGCGTCAATTATACGCATCTTTCAACAAACCAACAGGTAAGTTTGCATTTTACATGGATTGTTTCTATTCTCACTTGACATGTCAATGAGGCCATACAGTAATGCATATGTTGATTTTTTTTGTCCCTCAAAAGAATGCAACGTCTTCCTCCCTCTGGATGAAGAGGTAAGCTCCTTAATCATCAACAAGAGCTTGCCATAGTAGATATGGTTGTTGCAAATCACGCAATTAAACTGCATGAGATTCAAAGCAGAATTTTGGAGGACCAAGAGATATTTCACAATATCAATAGCATCAGCCTCGCAACCATTACGCGGACATTGTCCAAACACAGAGTGCGGATGAAACAGCTCTACACAGTTCCCTTTGAGAGAAACAGTGAGCGAGTCAAGGTGCTACGACAACAATATGTCCAGGTAGAGTGTGTATATTCAATTCAATGTACAGTTCTATAAGCTTTGCACTTTTCAAGTAGGTAACCTACTCAGTAATAGGTTACAGTACTGTATGGTATATAGTACTATAATGGCATGATTTACATAAATTTTGTTTCAGAGAGTTATGGAATTGGAGGCCAACCAGGACCCTCATGAATTCGTATACGTGGATGAGGCAGGATTTAATCTGGCCAAAAGGCGTCGACGTGGAAGAAATGTCATTGGAAAAAGGGCCACAGTTGATGTTCCTGGACAGAGGGGCAAATATCACTATGTGTGCGGCAATTTCAAATGCAGGATCACTCCTCCACAAATGTCCACCAGCGCCTGGTTCCAGAGCAGGATCAGGAGGGTGAAAACAGGAGGACCTTCGTTATCACCTGGGACAACGTGGCCTTCCATCACTCACAAGCAGTTACAGCATGGTTTGAGGTCCACCCAAGACTGATTCGTCTATTTCTTCCACCCTATTCACCTTTCCTCAACCCCATAGAGGAGTTCTTTTCTACATGGAGGTGGAAAGTCTATGACCATCAGCCACATGACCAGTTGTCCCTCCTCGAAGCCATGGATGCTGGCTGCAGGGACATCACAGTTGATGATTGTCAAGGGTGGATCAGGCATTCCAAGCGGTTTTATCCAAGGTGTATCGCCTTGGATAACATCAGATGCGATGTGGATGAAAACTTGTGGCCTAACCCTGAAGATCGCAGGGATTAGATAAAGGAATTTTGTGCTTTTTTTTAGTTCTCCCTTTTTACTGGGCTTTTTGGTGTTGCTTTTTTGTTCATGGATATTTTGTTAACTTTAAACAATACTGTAAAACGTTTTCTGTTGTATCATACTGTAAACAGTATTTCTACTATACCTCCTGTAGTAAACAGTAAAGAAAAAAAAACTGATTCGCTTTTTACTGGAATGCTTTTGAATGTGAACATTACATGTGGATATACAGTACAGTTCCCAACCAAAAAATTTGGCATAAAAAACAGTGGATTGCATGTTTTGCATACAAATACCTGTAAAACTGAAACATAAAAGTCTATGCAGTTTTGTAATGTCCACAATAGCCAGTATTTTGAAACCTGGTGTACTTTGATTGGCTGCATGTTCCTTGTGAAGTGAAAACAAGAGTTATTCTTTGAAAGAATAATTTCATTTTGAGTCAGATGTCCAGTGTTTTGGTAAAGTTAGTGTGTGCAGAGAAAGATGTCTTCTATTTTGAAATGAAGAGTTAGTATATAGTTAACAAAATGTGCTTTTGAGAAGAAAATGGTCTATTTGGCCAATTGTGTTTTGTAGGTGTAAGTCTGTGTTAAGAGTTTAGAAAAAGTATTTTAAGTATAGGTAAGCGCTCGTTAGCGATGGAAAAAACAGCTTAGCAAATGTGTTCATGACCTATCATGTCCTGAAAACCTCTCATCAAATGCCTTGGGGAGTTTTGCAAATTCACCAACACATTCAGATGTCACAGGAGACTTTTAGTCTTGCGGAGTAGGAACATGCAATGTTAGCACTCAATATACAGTTCTTTGTCCAGCTGTAGAGGCTCCACTGCAGCAATAAGGCTCCTTCACGGCAATGCAGCCAAATTCAAATTCTAATAGGCCTACTGCTACCTCTGCATTTGCCATGTTATTCACAGTGGGTGTTGATAGCTTTGCCTGACATTGCTGTCTTATTGCTGTTCTTCTACCCAGCCTTCCCTGGGTAGAAGGCTGGATACACTGAATGTCATAGACTTTCCTCCTGTACATGTCAGTTTTGCAATGTGCCAAGCATGGCTGCCTTGTCTCCATTTATTCGTTTGTGGCAGAGAAGGCACCTTGCATGAACCCTTTTGTTTATTTACCTGAAGACATCTGATAAAGTGGTTCTATATTCTTATCCTTTAACTGCAATTTCAGCCATGACCAGTTCCAGCAATTTCTGAAAGTAAGCCATAGAACAATTGAAAAAAAATTTTTTAGGTTAGACATTAAGGGTAAATATATTTTGTGGCCTTTACTTATATTTAAAAGACAACAGTGGCAGTAACTAGTACTCACCAAGTCACAATCTCTTCTTTCAACAGACATAAAGAATGTTGTTTACATCCAGAAATGAATGCATGAGCTACCTCTGATCCAAATATAGAGGAAAACAGATTTACAAGGATGATAGTAATCCATAGACCAGATATTTAACACTTTATTATCATTAAATTAAAATCTGTGATTTTATGGCCAAAACTTAATAAGTGTTCATCTTACCCTGTTCTCTCCGACTATATAATTAAGTATGCAATAAACTCAAGGCCAAACATAAAATGATTATCAGAGAACACATCAGCTCTATCATGTCCAAAATGTTGAATGGTAGAATGGCTAGTTTCTGTAAACGCTAGTAGCAAAAAACTCCTTGAAACTCACGGAGTTTTTTCCAGTTGTCTGGTACTCTCAATAAATAGTGCCGTGGTTGACACAGAACTGCTGTGCAAATCAGACTCGCCCCTTGGCAACTTTCCCCGACCCCACATCTCACTCCTGCAGCCGACGCTGATCGCACCCAACTACCACAGGCAAATTTTGCCGAAAGGTGAGAAGTTTGTAAGCCTACATAATGCCACTCAGCAAGTTTTAATGAATGATTTTCAAACAGTTTCATGGTGGATGTTTCTGCATCAGGATGTTTCAGGTGAAGTCAATGTGTTTTGCTTGGTATGCCCTGTTCTTTGGCTGAGCACAGTGGCGTGCTATAGAGAAGGCCTGGTGGCACGGGGATAGGCTGATGACTGGCGTAGCCTGGAAGCTGGTCTTCAGGCTGGACAGATATGCTGATGAACAAAACGGCAGGGTAAACTATGATCTGGTAGGTTTCAGGACAATTTTATTTCAGGCAGTACTGACAGGCAAAACACTTTTGTGTCAATTCAGAGGCCCCATCCTACAGAGGACCCAGTCTATGGCAAAGTACACCTTGTCGGCTGAAAATAAATAACATATTCTAGTCTTCAGATAGCGTCATCAGGGACAAAAAAAGTGCTAAGGTTGATCTTAAATGTTTAAAATGCACTAAAACAAGTGTATCACTGGCTGTTCGGTTGAGTACATATATTTAAAAATAAATTCTCCATGAAGTTTTCCCCTCGCTTTTTGCCGCCATTACATCACGGAAACGGAATGAATCATGGGATATGTTGTGCCGAGAAGGATCCACACGGTGCTTCCTCTGTTGCTCTGGGCTCGAAGGACACTGTAGAAGCTATATTCGTTTATTGTTGGCACGTCATATTATTTTGGTAAGATAACCTGCAGTATTATTTTTGGACACTTGGTGGCGGTCAGTAGATGCACAGGGCTGTACAGGGGCATAGTTGACAGGAAATGGAGGCACAGATGGAGGGAGAGCACACAGTTCTCACAAGACCAGGAACAGAGCAGCACACAAATCACAGAATTGGAAAACCCGGTACATTCATGTCATCTACAACTGTGTCAATAAACAACAAACATCTAAATTGAGACACAGCTAATGAACTTGAACTGGAGTCAATACTCTGCTAATACTACCACTTAGTTGAACTATATAAGACCATGGTTCTTATGTTGTGTCAAATGATCAGTGGAGATCAGCTGCAGGTTTGATGGGACCTGCAGAGGGAAACCACCTCTATACCCAGACCAGACATACCAATCACACTCTCACTTACTCACACATACACGTCTAACTATGTCTGCTCGGATGATTTATTGTCCCCAGAAATAATGGCGATAAACGATAATAGACATTTTAAGACTTTTTTAGCCCCACAGGCTCAGCGTCCAGAGTTTGAACTGTATATGTAGAAGGTCTGTTTCAGTCCCGCGCACAAGCTAAAGACAATTCAGTTAAATCAAGGCAAAAACAAAGTAAAAAGGTCAGCTGGGGATTTTACAGCAGATCTTCTCAAACCAACAACTCAAGAAATTAAGTAAAGAGAAACATCTGTGTCATTCGTTCGACATTCTATATACAATATCAACATTGTTGAGGGATGATATGATTTCAACTCCACCGCACACAGGGAGAGATATATGCACTATAGACTTGTTAGACACGGAATATGTATCAATTGAAGTAAATCGCATTTATCTTCATTAAAGATGAAAAAGATATTGGCGCATATCTGATTTTTTCAAGTTCTGTGGGGTGATGTGGTCAGACGTGGCACTTAGCGATTGGTGATATCAGTCCACAGATGGTTAACTGACTGTCGAACTGACTGTCGAACACTTGGTTGGAGCTCCTGTCTCTTTACGACCTCCCTCCCATCAAAGCCCATCTCTGCTCTGATTGGCCAACTGGCCCGCTCTGTTATTTGTCAACTGCTCCTGGTGAAATGTCTGCCTTCACTCTTGTTCTACCTGGCTTGTTAGGAAGTATTGGCAGGAGTACTGTTGAGGCTTGAGCGTTATCTGTGGCGATTTTTTGCAGACCCTTTTCATACAAACAATCTAGATAACACACTTATAGAATATATAAAACAGGAACTGAAAAAGCATGGTATATAAAGTTATGAAAAAATGAGTAATAACTTAGTTAGTGTAACAGTCTTAAAGCATAAAACAGCACAAACATTAAATCTGACACACCATCCATAATGTTTGCTGTTAGGTGATATTAGTCACTCCATAGAGGTAAGATAAAGGAGGGAAGTGTAAGAGAAGAAATATCAGCCACATTAAACACATCAGTACGATTGGGGCCTTTGGAATGATTGATAGGAATAAGTCATGCGTGGGGAAATTGCTTATTTCTGCATGTCACTGACAAAGATAAACCCAACAGCATCTTCCTTTGCCTTTTCCTTTCATCTACACTGGACTTTTGCTGTTTGAGCCAAATATGCTAGAGATTAATGGTTTTTTGCAAAATGTATCATAAAGGGTCTTCTGTACCTTACTTTAGAACATGTTTTTATGATGTTTTCAGCTTTACCTTCAAATAAACTAGGATGAAACTAGAATTATATTTCTACTCTGGCCCTCAGAGTAGAAATATAATTCCTACCTCGGCAAGCCCTTTGCTGAGGTAAGAGTCCTCTCCTCAGAACAACGACTGACATCGACCTGGCAGGTAGATCTTCAAATCTCCAAAACCATCAGAGCAGATTTCCAAACATTTACCTTGATGAAAAGGCCACGTCTTCACAATCTGATCAGTAACCTTCTCATCATCAGTCATATGTTGTCCTTGTAAGTAGAGTTGCAGCTGGCGGCACCTGATTTGACCAGACCAATAGGTAAGAAATATATTTGTTTCATCCTTCAAATTTTGATGTCTCCTCAAGGGGTGTGGTAAATAAAGGGAAATAATAAACTTCATCTTTAATTCTTAAAACTTAAATGTATCTGTTCAGGAATATTTAACAATAATTGCTGTGTCTTCACTGCCAGTTGAAACATCACAGAGCCACTAGAGAGCACCATAAAACTGCATCAAAGATGTCTCTTGGTTGAGTGTCTGCACAGTGCACACGAGGGCGGATACGATTTAGCTGTGCCTTTTATCATCAGCAGTAGGCGTCACTATAATTGTTTAATGCCTCACTGATTAACAGGGCTTGTAAAATGATATGTGCACATCAGCACGCTCACTACGTTTTATTGGTTTGTTTGTATCACCTGATGTGTTTTCACAGATGTCTTTGCACAGCTGCAGCTATAATGTGTTACCTCCCAGCTGCACTTGATTCAGATTGAGGTCCCTCCCTTAAGTGCAGCATGTTTGCCTAATACATAAATGATGCATCTGCATTAGTGTCAAGTTAATGAACATAAACATTTGTTTTTTATAGATGCGTGTTCAAATCGTTTCCAGTTTTGATATTGTAAGAGTGAATTCTTTCTTAACCATCTCAATGAAACATTCCTTTGATGCTGTCAGGATTGTTGTCACAGATTGTGTTGTATTATCAAAATGCAATATAATGCAGCTAGAGCCCCATGAACAAATGAGCAAAGCAAAAAAAAAAAGACAGCTCTAGAGGTGTAATCAGTGAGTAACGTGTGATAAGTAACAGTAAGTTGAAGCACGGCAAGCAGCGTCAACCCTTGAAGAGCTTCAGTTTAGTTTCTGGAAGAATCAAAGCACTGAGACCTCTCCGCTCAAGGTCAAAATTACCTGCTGATAGTAACATGTGCTCAGTCCCTGTAACAGGATCAAATTACAGCATCTTCTTAGAAGGACTTCAGAATTGGGTGGAGGTATCTTCCACACAGAATGATTTTTATATCACCGTGTCTTGGTGAACTCTAAATTCAGGGATGGACACACCAAAGATGCATGACACAATTTAGAGCTGATCATTCAGACCATATCGGGAGGTGATCCGCAACACATGTGGCCTCAATCTTTTAGCTCTGTGAACAAAACTGTTTTTGGATGGGACTGCCTACCTTGCTTACATCCTCTGATTGGCAACACTTCTTTTTATTTTGACACTTCTCAGTAGTTCACCACAAAGCTCAAACAATCATGTGATTACCATCTCTAATGGTCTCTGTTGCAGGAGAAAATAAGGATAGATGCTGACAGTTCTTGCAACAAAATATAATTACAAACTTTGGGTATATCAAAGAAATATAACAAAATATGATTTGATTAAATATGAAGAGCATGTTGAATATTGAACCAAGACCACTGTAAATAGGAACTATAAATGTATGCTATATGTAAATGTATTTTTCACATTTCCTTTCAGATCATACAAAACGTGGTAAAAATGGTGGCCCAGACACAATCCAATTCCATCTGGTCATTATGATGCAGCCATTTATTTTAGGGATTCAGCGTGGACTAACAGCCTCGCACAGCGCTGTGACCAAAGCTCTCATCATATCACCTTCACAAGGAAAATGCACTTTGAAATGATTGCTGTTCTCTCAGGAGCAATGAGAATAGGTTGGTGACACACAAATGTATCATTTTCTGTAGAGACGGTTTATAATCTAGTTTAACTGTAATGGCTGATGGGCTCCTCACAGATGGATCGAAATGAATCTCAGAAAACACATCAAACAATAAGAGCACATTGTATAACTGTGGCATCAAGAAGAAAAGAGTGTGGTACTTGTACAACAACCACAACTCTTATCATTTATAGCTTATGGGACTTGTGGGTGTGACTGGTTGGACAACCTCTAATACTCAGCAAGGTCAGAGATAACAGTCTCCTCTGGTTGGTCCTTGCAGCTGTACAAAGACAGATGTGGTCATCAAAAGGCTCAACTTACACGTGTGGTCCAGAACTAAGACACAAGTGAATCATGTAGCAGCAGCGCCTCAATGATACTTAGACCGTAAAGGTCGCATATCCTCTTCTCATGTGGGTGCCTTTATATATATTGCATCTGTATGTAGTGCTGATAGCCACTTTACAGACATTTTTCAAGCACTTGCTAACAGTTGTTAGCAGCACTTTGGATATTCTTGATTTAATTTCATATTTTGTCTTTTTTCTTTCTGAACCATTATTACAACTGCACAGTTGTCTGTTGTACGTATGTGGCCAAAAAAACTCTTTGTTGATTTTATGTTATTAAATGTGTTTGTGTTATGAATTGTGGCTCGTGGGCGCTGTCCGGTGCTGAAAGACGTTTTGTCATTTCCTTGTGGTCAACAATAGTTTGTTATTCAAATTCTGTGTGCCATAAGTGATTTTATAGGGAAAAGGAAAATGTCCTTTTAAAGGAACTCTGAAATGTACTATTTAATTAGCCACTCAAAGTAATGGTCCAGCTCCCCCATAGTTAAGGTAGGTCAAACAATGCTAGTGCCATGGATGGTGGCGGTTGTGTTCAATCTCGACTTTCGGGTATCTGTTAATTGGCTCACAGCACCAGCTGGTGTTGAGGCCTGGAGGGTAAATGACTCAAAACAAATTCACTTGATATTTTTGTACCTGTAGTGTATACATACATACATGTAGGAATTATCTTTTGAGCATTCGTGTAGGACACATGCTTTTGTACTTGTGTGAAATACGGAGGGGTATTTGTTTCTGAAACATGTATTAGATATATGTAATGTTTATATGTAAATATTTTTGCAAAACAAAGTGTATTATTCTGTTAATGGTGTTTGTATTTGCAAATAAATGGTAAGGAATTTGCTAAACCTATTTTGTTTTTTGGTATTATCTTTGGTCCATACTGTTGTCAATGCTAACAGCTTTTGTGCAGTTAAATTCTGCATTTTACAATGGTACACGTGGAGATAATGTGAGCAATTCCTGTGCATACTAGCACAGAGATTGATAGTTTGAAAATGCCATTAAATTAAAACGTAGTACTACTGTAGCGTTAAGCTCTATATGTTCTAAAAAACAGAACCAGAAATGTATGTTACACGATGATAACTGACAGCGGGAGGTGCCTGTGAACCAGAGATACTTACATTTGATAAACTTCAAAGGTCACTGTATAATGAGATCCATGAGACCTCAGTGAAAGCTGCTGGTGAGAACAGTCATGTGATAGTCTTGTGGCCGCCTCTTACCCAGTATATTATAGAGGCTCTGATCATTCAAAGGCAAAGATGATTAGATGACATGTCAGGGTTAACTCTCCAACAGCAGTGTGCTTTAAAAGGCAGCACCCTGCAGGGAATCTTACTTCGGTGTTTAACTGCAGGCTTTGTGCTCCTGCACTTGCTATTGCTGCTTAGCCGCTCCAGGACACTGTCTGAGCTGAGTGTCCAGGTTGTACATCTGTAGTTAGGAGTTATCTGATCTCCATGTAGAAGAATGCATCAGATCAGAAATACTCCTCAGAGTCCAGTCACACAGCTGCAGTCGACATCTGTCGGAGCTTCAAGGTCTTCTCCAGCTCCACAGTCCCTCTTCCCCCTCAGCTCCAATTATAATGTAATAGTTAGGAGCCAAGTGAACATAAGGCACATCACACTATCACTGTGGCCGAAAAAGCCCCAGGCAGACATATTATGGTTGAATAAGAGCATTAATTAACAAATTACTATATTCATATATAGAAAAAGAGGATATATTTTACGTTAAATACCTTCAATATAGGCATAACTTTTGTATGGGATAATGTGCTCTGCTACATTGAAGTCTATTGCACTTGTGTTTGCTCTGGAAGAGGAATCTCTCAGATGTGGCTCTCTCTGAGGTTTCTACTTTTTTTGGTCTTGCTAGATGGGTTATTTTTGGTAGTTTTTCTTCACTGTTGCTAAGTGTTAAGAGACTAATTGTGATTTGTGAATATGGGCTTCACAAATAGGACTTGATTGTTTGATAAAATGAAAGGCCAAAGATTTTATAAGATTTTCCGTTTTTTATCAAGTTACAATATATTAACTTATCTTTCCAAAAAAATCAACATGTCAGAAAACATGTAAAAACTTATAAAGGCCTACACAAAAAAGTTTAAAGGCAACATAAAGAGGATGTAGTGGCAAATATTTCAGGACTAACATCATATACAGCTTGAATTAAAATACTGACATGTGAACCTAACATACCTCAATGGTTGGTACGGCCGTGATTCATTTGATCTAACTGGAGACAAGGCTGCCATAGCCAGAAACACGCTAGTACTGGTTAGTTACAGCAAGTTGAGCTAGCTTTCTTATTTTCATTTATATAGTTAAAGCTAGGGTTGGTATCCTGGGAAAGTTAGCATGAAAAAACTAAAAATGATTTTGCCGTGAGATCTATCTCTTTTCACCAGGTATTAACTATAGCACTTACAGTATGTTCTAAGAACGCAACTTCTTCTGCAAATTCATATTTTTCAGGATTGTAGTCTAACATTAAATAACATATTTGAAGAGATTCATATTATATCTTATTTACCTTTAATACATAATACACTGAAACCTAATCTAAATATATTGTAGTTAAATACAATTTTTGCACCTAATTCACAGAATTTGTTTCATTACTGTTCACTTGTGTGTTTTATATATTAGTTTGAATGATTTACTTAACTGCTGTTATTTGTGATACATGCATGTTGGATATATCAGAGGTCTTTTAAGAAATCAGCACAATCTTCAGACCCAAGTTCACAATTTTTAAAAATCAAAGCTCTGTAATTCAGCTGGGTGTAAAGCATTGCAGCATTAAAACATGCTTTTACTTTGTGGAGAAATTGCTAAAGTACTTCTTTGAATATTAGTGGCGGAGATCTGCCCCCCCCCCCATTATTATCAAAAGGATCTGGCAGTACATATACTTTTGTTGACGGGCCAGTGTTGACCTTCGGGCCACCAGTTGTCAGCTACTGTAATTTTTCTGAAATGTTCAGTTCATAGACTGACTGTTAAGCACCGCCTCCAATGACTGCAGTTCTGTTTGCCTGTTATCGTTTGTCCAAATCACACCAAGCTTAGCACTTCACTTACCTAGACCACTAAGAATATGCATGCAAAGGGTGAGGTAACAGTGTGCAAGATATGAATTCAACAAACAAACAGATGTTCGTGGAATAGGTAAATTCAGGATGTAAAAAATATGGCAATATGAAAACTGATGGTGCTGTCTCTTTAAGCAGTCAGTTTGCCTGTGATTGGCCAGAGTGGGTGTGATTCAATCTGTACTGATGTCGTCTGGGATGTTCCACTGGGGCTCCAGAGCAGCAGGTTGCCCCAACACAGACATACCAGTCCAGTCAGCCTGAGAAGCAAGCAGTTTCTGCTCACACACTGATTTCATGACCTCAGTCTTGCTCTGGCACTCTGAGCAGAGACAACATGAGCACAGTGTCTGATTCTTTGGTGGGCAGCAGCAGGTCTCTGTCTGCAGCCAAGAGACACAAGAGCATCAGAAAGAACTCCAGGAGGATTTATTCAGCGTACCAGGACCACCAGCAGGGGTGAGTTAGAGCCGTTTGCTTTCACTTCTTCAGGTGTACTTTAACAGGATTTCTGGACGCCCATCTGCTCCACTCCCGTCCATCTCACTCTTTCTCCCATTCTTTATGGCTGTCATCTTTCTGAGCTTTAAATGACATCCTGTAGGTTATACAATTAGTGACTTCTTAATCAAATAGTCTGGAAAAACTATAAAGTGTACTTTCCTTTGTGCTGTGTTGATATATATTGCCCTCCATGGACATCTGACCTGTAGCTCCACACTGTATATCAAGTCACAAGTGGTGACTCTTTATTCTGTCTAGCCTTTTTTTTTATGCTTCACCAAATTCTGTCAGAAATGATTGTCCCCACTTCATCTCATTTATTTAGATAATTAAAAGCCCAGTCAGGTCACATAAACTGCTGCCGTCTGCAAGACTTATGTTTATTCTTACGGAGAAACGTATATGTTACAGAGACCAAAAGCACAGAAATTAGTACAAATACAGTAGGAAATAAGGAGGTGAAAAAAACAAAGAAATTATTCTTCCTATCTTATTTTCGAATTCTTTTAGTTTCTAAAAAAAGTTGTTTTTGAAATTTTACACATCAGATGTGAAATGTATTTTTTATTATCCTTGTAGTCAAAGGTTTTTCAGACACTTTGGCCTATGATCTACCTTCAACCTCATTTTGGTCATATTTTAACATTATACAATTGTAAATAATTGTCAAAGTTATGGATTGATTATTACAATGGAATGTTTACCAATTTATAGAGCAGTATGTTCTGTATGTATCTGATTGTTTACCTAATTATTCTGCTTGCATAAAAAAGGGGTTGCATCCACTGTCTCTAATCAACTTACCCACAGTATTCTTCTAAAAATCTAAATATGCCCACAATTCAGACTTAGCTTGCTCAGATAGTGAAAATATATCTGCATTGTTGTCAGTGCCTAACGGTCCTTCCATCGTGACTCAGACTATAGGAAAACTATTCAAATAAAACCCTATAGGAAAAAAAATGAAACCTCAGATAGATCCCTCTCCCAGGAAGTTTAATAGATTTTGCCTGGAACAGAGAATGTGAACAAAATACCTATATTTATAACATTAATGAGAAAATACACTATTTAACATAAATCAGAATCGGGTTAATTGGAGATGTGTGTACATTTTTTGTAATATTACAAGTAGGGCTGGGCAAGTTAACTCGTTTCAATGGAGTGTGATGAGTTAACTCGATTAATTATTTTATCTCGCATTCACTCAGGTTTGATTATTTATTGTTTTATTGTGAAAGTCAGGCTTTTATTTTGTGAAAGTCTGTTGCTGACTGCTGCAGAACAGGAAAAAAGAAAATAATTGGCGGATAAACAATCGAGTTAACTCATCACTTGAGTTAACTCGATTAAAACGAGTTAACTTGCCCAGCCCTAATTACAAGAGAAAATGTTTGACCAGGGTGGGGGGAGGAGTAATGACAATTGTACAAATGGTACTGTCAATAATAGTCGTATATATGAGTAGGCATATTTTATATATAAGGAATCTAGTTGCAGTCAGGAACAGCTGCCCCACCAACCAATAAGATGATCAACATACGTTTTGTGGAAATTCATAATTAAAATGGTACTATATATCTGTTTTATACCAAATTACTTTTTGCCGGCTAATAAAATGACTAATAAGTAAATGGCCTGCAATTACACAACACTTTTCTGATCTCATCAAACCCCTTTACAGTACAAGTCCCATTCACAAAAATATTCATTCAAATCTTCAATACACAACACTTTATTCATTACACACAGTCAGGGATAATTATGGGGTTCTAACCTTCTGGTTAGTGGACAGCACACTTTAACTAATTTGTATCGCTTAGAAGGAAACTCTCCAGACTCAGGTCCTGCCGCCTACACGAGCTAGCAGGGGATCAAACTGTCCACTGTTCAGCCTCAGTTAGCTGTGGAAAAGGCAGCCATCGGATTGACCATAGGATTTTAACCTTTTACAAAGATATAATGAGTGATCTGTGGGGGGGTTATATGGTCTCCTGAGGCGTCTGGCTGTCATACAGTCCCTGAGACAGGCACGTGCACAGACATTTTGGGGGGCAGGTGCTCAAACCAAAAAAAAGGGAACCCATCGCCAAATTATTTATCAAATTAAAAATAATAATAATAAATCAAAAAAACTTACCGATTCTCCCTCTTTTATTTTACTAGTTGATGGCCTGATCCAATATAAAAAAGAGATGCTACCCTGAGCTGCTTGTTGCAGTTCCCTGTCCTTCTGCTTTTGGAGTCTCTCTTTTCTTGGCATTATGATGCAAATTTTGTAAATGAGATAAATCAATGTTGTGCGTAATAATTAAGAGTGACTAACATAATCTCTATAAAGCTGACAACACAGTACACACACATTTTTGTTTACTGTTTTCTGACAGAGTTGAAGTATAAGCAGCATTACACTAATAATATACCTCACCAGACTGCCATGTAGCTCAACTTAAGACCTACCTTTCATTTCAATAATTATATTTTAAATGAAACAAAACTAGTGAACTTGTCTAATTTGTAGAACAGTAAAACTGCCTTTAAATTATCTGCCTGTCTGCCTGTCTGCCTGCCTGTCTGCCTGCCTGCCTGCCTGCCTGCCTGTCTGTCTGTCTGTCTGTCTGTCTGTCTGTCTGTCTGTCTGTCTGTCTGTCTGTCTGTCTGCCTGCCTGCCTGCCTGCCTGCCTGCCTGCCTGCCTGCCTGCCTGCCTGCCTGCCTGCCTGCCTGCCTGTCTGTCTGTCTGTCTGTCTGTCTGCCTGCCTGCCTGCCTGCCTGCCTGCCTGCCTGCCTGCCTGTCTGTCTGCCTGCCTGTCGGTCTGTCTGCCTGCCTGCCTGTCTGTATGTCTGTCTGTCTGTGTCCGTGAGTTTTTTGTTTGTTTATTTTTTAGGAACCGTCGGACCAGTTGCGACGTAATGTTTTCAGCGGCGCTAATGTTGTGGTTCATGTATCACCAAACACCGTCGGGGATTGCACAAACACCGTTATCACCTGTGTGTCTGATGCTGCGGGTCAGAGGAGAAGTGGCTGCAGCCGTTTGGCCTGGCGCTCAGCACTGCATGAGGAGGAGGGGGGGAGGGGGGCGGCGGCGGATGCTTGTGAGCGCCGCGGAGCATGTTGGGGCGAAATTCTCACAAAAAATAAAATAAATGCCCGTCAGATATTAAAACACATTTGGGGGGAGTTGATGACAGAGAGAGCAATTTTCATTCTTAAATATTGATGAATGAAGAAAAAATTGGGCTCCAGCAGAAAGGGCACTTTTCTCCTCCAGGGCAAAAGGGCCAGTGCTTGAGCACCACTAGGGGTCTATCTGTGCACGTGCCTGCCCTGAGATGACATTCTTTATTTATCTTTCCTACATAGTCTCACGAAGTGACCAGTTATCATTGTCCCCTTTGACCTATACTGCAGCTCCTCAGATGATGAAGATAAAGAGGATGAGCGGGTGGACAGCAATGACCCAGAGGAAATGTTCCAGAACATTCAGTACCAGAAGGAGATCATCGCCAATATCCGGACCAGACCCTGGCCAATGAGACGCAAGCTCAAAGTTCTGAAGTACCCCTCTGTTTCATTGTTTCTTGTGTATCTGCAGACTGGTAGATAAATGTGTCCCTTCTGTTCTTGATCACACACACACAAGAACACGCACGCGCGCACACACACACACACGATATATCTTCTTTATTTTAATAATTTAATTTCTTGAGAAATAGTAATGTCATGGATTTTAAAGCAAGTGAACCAGAACCTCAACAGTTCACCCACTAAACTCCCAAGAAGGTATGATGACTGACTCACACTGTCACTGAAACACATCCATTGATCAACAAGGCTTAAGGAAAACATCAATTTGTGTCGAAGAAAATAACTGTTAAATTGTCCTGGACTGATTTTTGCAGCAGCTTTTTCTGCACAATATCCCTTATATAGTGATACTTCTATAGTTGTTTTTCCACACAACTTTTAGGTCTCACTTATCTAGCCTATTTACAGAATAAGAGGTGGTAAAGGTGCATTCAGTATGTTATTATTTCACAACTCGGGCAGGATCTGTGATTTTTTATTAAGATGGACGACGCATCTCCCCCTCCTGCTCCAAAAAAATCGTGGTGCTGCTATTCTGCACCGGTGACATCATTTAGGGGAACGGAGCTGCAGTATTAAGGTCCTGCTAATTTGTAAATAACTAATTAAAACCAAACTTCAGACACTTGAACGGTGGGATGGAATAACCTCTAATGAAACCGTCTTTGGAAGGAAGTTAATGGACGTGATTTATTTGGATTGATCCACATGTTTTGGCCTCAGTTTTTGGAACCTGAAAGACATGTCCTCTATTTACAGACATTTCAATTACAAAACTATTTGCAAAATTCATTTTGTGGGAATGTTTGCTGGCAAAATTTTCTTTGATATCAGATGAGAATGGGGTAAGGTCTACGATTACTTGTTGTGAAAAGAAAAAAAAAAAGGTCTCACACTTACCCATCACCGTTGACCTTTCTAATATTAAACCAAAACCACCATCTCTCCCCAAACTGGAGCAAGTGCCTATATACACAAACAACCATTTATAGCTGCTATGTGAGGTTATTGTAAGAAAATCAATGACAGTGAATGTCTAGCATGTACTTTGATAAAAAATATTCCTCATTATGTTGATAGAGAACATAGTGAAGTAACGAAGATTGAAAGTTATTTTTGGCATACAGGGTTGTGATAGCCTCAGCTGCAATCCACTGCGGTATGCAATTTGAAATTCCATTGAAGAATTAGTTACCTACGTAGTGTTTACATTGATTGGATCCTTGTCTTTACTTAATCCTTGGAGACACCCAGAGCTGGGTAGGTAAGGCAGAGGACAGATAAACCTCTTAACTTTACATAGCTCTTAACTGTAATATTACTGGGCCTTCCATCCGTTCATAGGAAGAAATTTCGTCCTTAATCCCCTGTGTGCATTTAGCAATGTTTCTGTATCCAGGATTTGTTCTTATGTTTTCAGGTACAGCCTTTTTGATTACGACAGGCATATTAAAGCCTATTAGTTTTTGTGGTTCATAATTATGATGTGGGTTATTACTTAAAGATGTTTACAGGTTCTAAAGTTCAAAAAGCGCTTTTGTTTATTCATACTGTCCATTGCTGCAGCGCTGCTCTGGCTCAGAAACGTTCTGTTTGAGATCCTGCCCCCCCTCGCATAACAACTTCCAGTGTGCTCTGATTGGCCAACTGGTCCAGTCTCTTGTCATTGGTCAACTGCTTCCAGCGCGTATCGCACGTGTCATGCCGACTGAGTATCAGCAGAAGTCAGATACAGACCAAGCTGCTAAAACTAAAAACAACAAAGGTGAATTTCGATCCATACGAGTTTGACACAGTCAAATGACGAGTCCCACAGAGAGGAGCTGGTAGTCCCGGAAATCCACAACGAAGACTGGAGCAGTGGTAAGTAACATTGATATTGTGACTATTTCTCTACTTTACATGTCCGCTGACTATACAGTAAAATTTTACATTACTGTGTTTGGGTGCACTTGAAAGAATGCGCATAGACGTGGAAAATATCTAGCAAAAAGCAAAGGAATATGAAAGTTAAGTTTACTTTCTAACAATTAGTACTAGCAGTTACTAAAGTATGTTACTAACTACCTGGTAACATCATTTGCACACACTTAACATTAAATGCATTATAGTAAAGCACTTCTCGGTTTTATTTAATCACACAGGATCAGGATGTAAAGCGGATTGTCCTCTAACCGGAAGGTTGGCCATGGTTTGCAATTCAATCCCCGTCTCCCCAGTTTCAAGTGCCTCAGTGTCTGAACCCCCAAATTGATGTGCAGTATTCATGTGTGAGTGAATCTATGGATGTCAAAAACTGTACTGTAAAGCCCTTTGCGTGGTCATCTGGACAAGAAAAGAATTATATGAATACAGACCATTTATCATATATATATAATAGAATCTAAGTTTTTATTTTCAACTCTAATAATGTCTCATTCTCCGTCCACAGGTACCTCTGACACCTCGCCTACTGCAGCTTTGTCAGCCCACTGGAGGCAGACAACCCACTAAAGGAAATACTGAAAAAAACAGGATTATTTGTCTCCTTACAGTGAAGACTGTTACTTCTGGAAAACGAGCTGACTCTCTGATTCTGAGATTAGAGTGCGACTAAGTCACATTTTACCAGCCCACTGTGCCTGTTCTAAACCTACCTGTTTTCTTGGCCTTTGTGAATGCTGTGGAGCTACTTTCTAATTATTCCTTATCATTAGTTAGTCCGCATCAAACAGTTGTATAATATACTGTCAATTTTTGTTGTTTGTGTGCTGGACGTTGTGTGCAGAGCATTTTACAAGTCTATGGTGCAGAGTGAAGTGGAAAAACTTTGTGTTCATTCTACCTGGTTTTTCTGTAGTGAAATGACAATATTTTTTATGATGAAACTGAATTTTCTGTATTACTGTTCACATGTGTGGCTTATATAATCGTTAAATTATTTATTGAACTGGGCTTTAGTTATAAAATGTCAAGCTTACGATGCAAAAATAATGTAAATTATGATTTGGTGCTATACAAATACAAGTGAATTAAATTGAAGCTGTTTCAGAGGTCTGTATGCAATCGTCACAATCTTCAGACCAGAGTTCAAAACTTTAAAAAACAAAAGCTATGAAAATCAGCTCAATATCAAGCATTGTAGTTACAAAACAAACAAATTGCCAAACAGGAAATTATTCTGTGAATGCTGTTGCCATTGACAGAGATCAGCAGCTGTGCTATTTGTCTGTGCTGTGTCCAATATGCTGAGATAAAATAATTCATATCAAAAGGAACTGGGGATGGTTTTAAGTGGTAGTTTGACAAGTCAGATGTGTGTCCAACTCACACACAATTTTACTCTGCACTCAGGATCACTAAGAATAAACAAGAGTGAGAAATGCATTTCATATACAGACAGAACTTGTGATTAGACACTAACTGTGAAGGCTGCCATCTAAATTTGAACCACATGTAATTGGACTGGTGGATGTGAAGGCCGGGCCAGAGAGAACAGCAGCAGATAGAGAGCTTAAGATGTGCTGAGTATGTGCCATGGATAACAGGTTTTATAGTGGCAGTTTGTTAGTACCGGAAAAAGTTTTATTACCATCATCTAGGATGAAGTCTGCATTTTTATAACCGTTTTAATTTCAAACTGAATTTCTGCGATTGCTCCGACTGCAGCAGCCCACATTTTTATCTGCACTTGACAAATTTGAGTTTGTTGACAAAAACCTCAGCCTAACTGAAAACATGATATCATAAGATAAACCATGTCTATTCTCCAACTCTAAAACCTACAGTTTCAAGTGCACGTTGAACGGCTGCATTAATTACAACATGGATCATATAGCCCTCTGAATTGTCCCGTGCTGTGAAAGGATGGGCTGGTTTCACTGTCTTATGGGCTGTAAAGCTGCATAATTACTTAAGGCAATTTATTTTAATGAGTACAATATGCTGTAACTGGTTTTAGAAGAATCATGGTAAAGAATTATTTGAAAATCTTAAAACCACAGTACTCAGTTTTCAATAGTAGGCATTTAGTGAAACGAGTTGGGTGTGAAGGATGGCGGAAGCGATTAATGTTACGTAGATGGAAGTATCAGACCGGGGAACATTATTGATGTGAGCTTGGAAAGATAGTGTGCTGTCAAGGATGACTTCCAGCATCTTAACCTGAGGGGAGGGAGAAACTGGAGAATGATCAATACTGAAGGAAAAAACATAAAACAGTTTTAAACAAAAAGAGTCATTTTAATGATACATATATTAAACAGGCGAAATCAACAAACACAGGAATCTCAAAAGGTAAAAACTGAAAAACACAGAGCACACGGGGAAAACAGTAGAACAACAGTCTCTTGTAAGCTACAAGAGACAAGAAGAAGCAGGGGACGCGAGCAGAGAAGATGAAGCATTACGACATGACAGGAGATTACGACAACGAACCAACAAGTAGAAGCACAGAGACTTTATACACAGGGAAGGCAGGGGCAATTAAACACAGGTGGGACACATGAGAACTGGTGTAGGCAATCACAAAGACAGGAAGTGAAGAAAGAAAACACTCAGAGCAGAAACTAGAAAATAAAACAGGAAACAGAACACAGAGAGCGGGCAAACATGACACACAGACACAACTCATAAACAACCATAAACACGGATAAACATTAAACACGAGGAGGTAATAATAATTAAACTGAAAACATTCTTAATAAAAGAGGCAAAAATAAACACTCAAAAGACAAAACCATGACAATCAGGGAGGGAGGTTGACGGGAGGATGGAGGTAAGTTTGCTGGAAAGGTAGAGCTGGGAGTCATCCACATAGCAATGAAAATGTATCTTACATATACAGAAGATATGGCCAAGAGAGAGTAAGTAAATGATAAACAGAAGCGGCCCCAGGACCGAACCCTGGGGAACATCTGTAGGTCCAGGAAATTGATAGGATTTGAAAGATTTAAGTTGGCTGAACTAAGAGAGGTATGATTTAAACCAATCCAAGGATGTGTTGGTGGATGCCAATGGAGGCTAGTCTGAGAAGAATATGGTGAAAGATGGTGTCAAAGTTTGCTGTCAGATCAAGGAGGATTAGAATTAAAAACATTAATGAGAAACAGTCTGGAGTCAGCTGCATTGAGGAAGTCATTGGATCTGATATTAGCTGTTTTTCAAGGATTTTGGAAAGAAAGGGAAAGTTAGAAATAGGATGAAATTATTGAAATGGTTGGGGTCTTAACCAGGTTTCTTAAGTATATGAGTTATTTCAGCTGAATTAAAAGGTAAGGGAACAAGACCAGAGGTGAGGGAGGAATGTATGATGACAGTTATTAGGGATGCCAGATATGGTAAGCACAGGCTCTTGGGGTGGCTGTGGCTGAGGGGTAAAGTGGTCGTCCTCCAACCTGAAGGTCGGCGATGAATGTGTGTGTGAATGGGTGAACGTGAAACTGTACTGTAAAGCACTTTGAGTGGTCTTCATCAGACTAGAAAAGCGCTATATAAATACAAATCCATTTCTAACTGACAGGTAAATGGCTTGGATATCTGAATGAGGTCAGAAATTTCAACTGCAGAGGGAAGATTGAAACTTGATAGTGAATGAGAGAGGGACTGCGAGTACCAGAGCAGATTGACTATAGGAGGAGTCAGGAGTCAGTTGCTGGTAAATTTGGTCAACTTTGGCATTAAAGGGATAGTCACTCATTATCTACTCACCGCTATGCAGATGGAGGGGTGGCTGAAGTTATTAAGTTCACAAAACTCAGGGGTAAACCTTGTTGCAGTAGAATCCAATACAATTTAAGTCATTGGTGACCAAGACTTCAGATTAAATCAAACAATAGAAAAAACACAACATGCCTACATAGTGCTCGTGTGGTGTCATCCAAGTGGCCATGAGCCCCAACATTCATACTTGACTTGAAACTGCGCCATTTACTTCATGATTCTAGCCTAAATGTCCTCTCATATCTTCCTACGAGGGGCATTCACAAACCATCAGACAAACCATTGTGTTCACATCCGCAAGCTTAGCCACTTCACCCAGACTCGTTTTGTTAGTTCACTGGGCCTTATGGGTGGCTGCCTGAATGTATTTTTTAATATATGAAGGATAGTTTAGTAAGCCAGGTTTTCCTTTTTCCTTTTTTTGGGAACCGTCAATCAGGGAAGTAGGAACAGGGTTTAAGAAGAGGGCTTATTTATTTATTTTTTATGATTTGGCTTCACCCTTTGTCCCTTTTTTAACTGCTCACTATTGTTTTGTATGTAAATAGTTTGGTATTATTACAATAAAAGACTGCATTGCCAGATTCCATCGGCGCAGTGTTGCTTCCATTTACTCCTAGACTAAAAACTGGGTTGTTTTATCACACCCTACATCACAAATTATAGACATATCGATGTTGCAAACACCAATTAGAAGCTTTCATGGTGTACCAAGTGATTCTTGATAATGGTGCATCTTGATGTTTACCACAAGATAAGCTGAGCTGAGAACAAGGTATATCTAAAATTAGGATCACTTTAGCTGTTTGATAATGTTTTTACCCATGCAAGATAGTGTAAAGGACCTTTTTATCCTGCTATGTACTAGGATGAAACGTGTTGAAGCAGGTCATTGAGCTACCAGATTTGTTAGGACCACATCAAAGCATATTTATTGAACACATTTAAATTTGCATGAACAAATTAGTGACAAAGTGATGGTTAGTGGAATCGCATTAAGCCCTTATAATATGCCCTTAATGTGAGTGGAGTCAATTGATATTCTCAGCAAGCCTAATCAAGTGATGACTTGTTTCAATAATCCCATACCAAACTGCAGGCATTATTAAATAACTGTGATATCCTATAGAATTTTACATGATTATGTTAATATAAAAATGGGCTTCAGGCAGAAAGGTTAATACTATTTATTTTCAATCACATCATCAATCACTGGCAATTGTTTACAGTAAATCGCTGGCTGCCAGAAATCCAGATTGGTTAGTACTTGCATTTGTACTGGGCTGGCCCAGCTCCATTAGGTCGGCCTGTCTACTGGATGCATTTCAGCACATAGAGCCAAAAGCACAGCTGCAGGGGATCTTAATTTGCTATTTAGCCAGTCATCATCACAGGAAAGGATGTCTCCATGCTTCCTGAACAATCCCACACCTCGCATCTTCCTTTAGCTGTGCCAGTGCATCGATAACGTAGCATGGTGTCACCACAGTATTTATGTGTTTACTGCAATTTGACTGATTACTGCACACCTTGCCAAATTGATCACAACAGTCAGTGGTATCCTGACCTCTCCCTCCTTGACATCATTTGGAAATGCAAATTTAAAAGGTGACCAAAATTAATTTATTGAGGTGGTCTCCAGTGCCCACTGTGCGCCTGACAGCACTGTTCCCTGCAGCAATTTTACAGACACAAAAACTAAAGTCATTTGTGATGCACAGTCTAAAGATTTGATATTAAATATTTTTTATTGGTCTTAAATATTAAATCACCCAATCACCATCTGCAATACCAATTTTTCCTGCCTCCACAATGCTTGTATGCATTCGCTCAGGGTTTGCATACAGGTGATACCCTGTTTTATGTAAGCAATGGTTAGAGATGAGGCCCTGGGACATTTCCCTGTGGCCTGTGGTTTTTTTGGGGCTCGAACTGTCAACTTGACCTGCTATAAGTAGAAAAAGTTAATTGTTTCTAAGTAATCGTGAAGTCCTCATTCTAAAAATGCATGTTGCTTGGCCCGTTGTAACTACTTCAACTACCACTTCTGCTTCAGAATTATTCCTTGACATTAGTGAACCAGGGTCTACAATAATCCTTGTATGGATTTATCTGCAGAGAAGAATCATGTGTGGTTTATGTATACGTTTGAATGATTAACTGAAATGCATTACATGTCAGCTATTATATGTCAGCTCTTTCAGAGGTCTGTTAAGCAATCAACAAAATCTTCAGACCCAAGTTCACAACCTGTCAAAATAAAAGCTCTGTAATTCCACTCCGTAAAAAGCATTGTTATAATTTATTTAATTGTATTTATTTGTATTTATACTGAAGGAACCGTTTGTCCACATGGTACCAAACGGGTCACTGCACTTTCACTGCACTTTTTCACATACAAACATGCATTTGAAGCCATTTGGATGAACAGTTTGCGAGACCTGCATTCCACGTATAGACTGGCAGACAGACAGAGAGACAGACATTTTTGGAATTCATATGCAGATAGTGGGTCCACTATGAGCGTTATGCAACCCAACATTTGTCAAGAAGTGGTGAGGTCAGCAGAGCATATAGCCTGTATATATAAACAGGAGTCTTCATATGTAATAAAGATACCACCCTTACCTGAGCGAATGTGTCTGTTTGTATGTGTGTGTGTGTGTGTGTGTGTCTGTGTGTGTGTGTGTGTGTGTGTGTGTGTGTGTGTGTGTGTGTGTGTGTGTGTGTGTGTGTGTGTGTGTGTGTGTGTGTGTTTCCTAGGCAGGCCAGAGAGATTGTTCTGAAGTATGAGGGCCGACTGACCAGAACCAGGGGCTACCAGACTGCAGGAGCAGATGTACGTACATACTATTCATTCAGTGTCATCAACTCTCACATTTCTTCAAAAATGTACTAATACATAATATTATACCATATAATAATATACAATACTAATACTACAGCAGGACTCCCATATAAATAGGAGTATTCGACCGGAACACTACTCATTCACTTTAAAAGTGGTGACATCATGCGCTGCCGAACTGCTTTGCGATTCTGTCACGTATCATATTTTTCAACATTTTGTTTTTTAACTTTTATTTTCTTCCCTGCATCTGTAAAAACCAAGGAAACAAACTGACTTTGACCTTAAGTGACTGGATGCTAGCTGATCCGGGGGTGACTCCTGAATAGGTTCTTCATTGTTAATAGGTTTTTCAATACTTCTTGCACTCCTGAGAGCTTTTGTAGATCTACTCAGCACAGTGGCCATGTCCTGCCAAGGGATGGCCAAGGCACACTATGAAAGGAACCTATCCTGTCCAATTCTAAAGCAGCCACAGAGTCAGTTTTTATTAACAACACAGCAAAGAGGGATCAGAACAGAGTAATCAGGATCATAACAGCGGTGCAAACATGAAACTAGAAGGGCACTCTGAGAAGGTATACCTCCATCAAGACTAATGCCCTATCTCACCATGTCGAAGCAGTGCTTCCATTTATTATAGACTGTGGCGGCACACCAAATTCAAATTTGTCCTGCCACACTTTTATATTGAATGAAAAAAATTCACAGTTCTCATATTAACGTAAGAGATCTCTACACTGGTGTAGCTGTGTGCAGCACTTTTATGCTGTCACAGCCGTAACAGTCAAACCTCATAGTTTCGGCTGCAGTTGTGCATGTACCTGCCAGTAGCATGTAATGTAGTTCTTTCTATCATTTGCACTGAAAATGTAATGGTTTCTTTCCTGACCTCTACGGCATCCTGCTACAAAGTTCTGTGTTAATCCATCTGGATGATAACATAACCTCTCAGTGGACATACCAACAAAGATGGCTCTGCTCTGACTCTACTGACATCTTCTTTCCTACAGTGTGCCACAGTGGACAACTTCAGTGTAACATGTGCTCTGTACTGTAGGGCCACAACTCTGTGTACTCTGTCTGAGTCTGTGCTGAGAGGAGCATCTTAGTGTCATTTCACTGCACTGCAGTAACTTGACCATGCAGAGCCAGAATAATAAAACATGTTGGATTTCTTTTGTACAGCCTGCTGAGTTCAGATTTTTACTAAGCTTATGTGTTGAACAAACAGAAACACACACACAAACACTGCAAATCTGTATGTCTGTATTACATACAGACATATGGGATGGGCAGAGAGAAAGAGCTGTGCAACTGCACCACAGCAGCATGAGTGAATTTATAGCCTGTTGTTATAGCTCAGTCTAATTAAAATGTTCAGGCTGCTCAAGCTCCATTAGAATAAATTGACTTTTAGTGAGCGGTGTGCTGATATGGTATTAATTCTACAGTTTGGCTCGCAGTCAATCAACAATCAGAGTCATTGGTCTGCCTGACCTTATCTTAATTAATAACCATTTCAGTTCTGATTGTATCATCAAACATAATCACAAAACAAATGTCAACATCTTACATTGTTATTAATCTCTGTCACCATGTTTTTTTTAATCATTGCTTCAAGTCTATATAGTTATTAGATATGAGTAATGGAATAGATAATAATGTGCTGTCAGAAGTGTCTCAGTGCGTCTTTACACCTGTTTTTAAAATTTTCTTTTTTTTTTTAACACTGGTCCTATTACTATTTCTTTTGCAGCTGCTGAAGAAACTTTCCCGTGTACTGTACAACATTGTGGTTCTGTTTATTCCCTGGGAAGTGAGGATCAAGAAAATTGAAAGTGAGTTGTTGGCGGTGGCTGAGGGGGAGAGTTGTTGTCCTCTAACCTGAAGGTCGTCAGTTCGATCCCTAGTTCGTGAAAAAATGAGAAGCAGGATTTCCCCCAATGTTTTGTTTCAATGATGCCTCTCATCAAAATGTACTGGTACAGAGAGACTGTTTCACAGGCCAGAGAGACACATGGGAAGAGGATGTAGAGTGAAGCTCATGAAGGAGAGACAGACTCAGCTAAACCAAAAAGCTGGATGCCAGCAGTTACTGCTGGCAAGTTTGAGTTCTGAATTCATGTTGGTGCCCGTTCTGAAATACAATGTTGAAGCCTGACTGGTTTGTCTCTGGCTGATGTGGGGAGACCCTGTTGGCATCGACATGTGCCACAGACACATTTAACATATACAATGCACATCAAAGAAAAAAGTCTTCATTTTCAAAATGTGTAAAGTGCATTGCAACTAATACTTCAAACCGTAGTAACCATTTCAACAGTAACAAAACAAGCCAACCCTCTCAGCCTTCATAATAAAGTGCAACTTATGGCATAAGGTTGTCCTTGTGCCGGTTTGTATTTAACATGAGGCTCCTTGTGAGAGGGCTGATGATTAACAAGGCCTTGTGGTGGTCGAGACATTTCAGAGTTTTGTCGAGCTACAGAGGGAAGCTGAGCCAGGTGGCGTTCCAGATCTTTCCATCACTCAGTAAGAAAGTGTTTGGGCCTACTCTGTTTCTTGTGTTTTGAGGTGCGCCCTCTAACTGTGGGCAGTGTAATTACAATTAGAAGTCAAATGTATTCATAAATGATATGCCTGCTTCCAACACCTGCCGAAACCAACGGCCAAACCAAAAATGTATTGATATCTGGAAATCAACACGTGATGAACATGTCTTGAACTTGGGACAATTTTTTGTATTCATAAATATGGCCATCGTATGTTTTGTAAGTTGCATTAGAGCCGATTATTTTCATTAAAATAAGATTGCATGCCATTGAAGGACTGTATGTAAAGTGTTTACAAAATGTATGTTTTTCTGTCTCTTTGAGGTCACTTTGGGTCGGGCGTGGCTTCCTACTTTATCTTCTTGCGCTGGTTGTTTGGGATCAACATAGTCCTCACCATCATGACTGGAGCCTTCATTGTTCTACCAGAGGTCAGCATGTGTCTGATGCTACATCCTATATGAACAAACAAGTATAATTCTGCCCGTCATATATTGATTATTGTAAAAAAGGATTTACTGGTTTGTGTTTTATGTCAAGAGCAGTCCCTCCATTTTCTTTAAATTCTATTCACAACAGTGTGAACATGTAACTATAGATTCCTCTTTGCGCGATTAATACCTTTCACACCTGTATTACAATAGGTTTTGAGTGATCAGACTATTATCTGATAGAGCTGCACCACATGAAAGTACAGATATATATGCGAAAGAGACACATATATACCTGTCAGATGTGTAAATACTCTTTTCCACAACAAAATCCCATGAACTGTAACAGTGAGTCAACTTGGCCTCGTTTAACATGAGTCATATACAAATCCCCAAAATCCATACACACACATTCATAAATATACACATACACATAATATATACATTTAGAACTGTAGAGGTATACTCTGACTGAAAGAAGTCAGATTCTGATTCTAATTGGCCTAACTACCTCCAGGGGTGGTCAGGTATGAATTGTGACCACAGTAAAAATCAGCTTAATGCAATTAACATTGCCTATTCACATAACAACTATGTGGGTGGACATACATAATCATGGCTAGTCAGTCAAGAGCCATGAGGACTCGGGTCCCTGCTCAGTCTTCAGTCTTAAGCTACTGCTTCAAAAGCAAAACAAACAAACTAACAACAGCAACAGTAGCGTTGCTTCTATCTGTATTTTCTTTTTTTTAGTACCTGCCAATGAATTTCCAGCTGTAAATTATTGATTTGGATATGTAGAGTGGGGGGAAGCTGAATGCAGGAAGTATAGGCAGAAACTTCATCTAATATGATATATGTTCAAGCAGTTCATCTTTTCGTCTTTCATCAAAAAAAGAACAGCAAATAAACAAACATGATGCAATTTTAAATTAAAAAAAAAAGTTTGGGTTTACAAATTAATTTTCGCAACTTTATATATGAGATTGATGAGAGAAAAAAGGCGGACAGCTGACACTGAGAGTAAACATTGCTACATAAAATGGTTAATGGTCTGTGTAATGAGGGATTGGGGGTTTGAACCAAGCTTCTATTTAAGCCTATGAAATATCTGACAGGAAAATGAAAAAGAGGAAAGTGCCTCGTCGGGAACGAGGCACTTTGTGAATGAATAATTTGCCAGTAGCTTCAGATTAGTTTGTTTAACTGTCAGTGTATATTTAAAATATTAAATGTATAAATTAATCAATGTGTATGCAACATAGATAAATGGCTTAAATGTACAGTTATTTTTATTAACACTTGGAGCACTGTATATTTAACCATATTCTTTCTTGCCTCTACCTCATGGATATGTTTGGTTCATATAATCATTAGTGCTGATTAGAGCATCCATATTTCCTCATATTTGGGTATGTAGCCTGGGGATTTTCCAGCAGCCCCAGCTAAAGTATAAACTGTAGACCGGAACAAAAGGTGGTACAGGATTTATGTTTGTCTCTGAAGTGGAGACACCAGCAATTTCCACAGACATGACTTATCACATCATTCCCCATACCTAATTTTATCACTATGTGTATTTCTTCTACACCTCTACCTCTCTCCCTCCTGCGTTTGTTTGGACTTACTCTCCACTGTCTTCTTTTTTACGTCCAACCTTTATCTCACCTCTGCTTAGTGAGAAATATCATCCGACATCCAACATAATGACATTGTGTCAAGCTTGTGTCGTTTGGCTGATTGTGTTACCAAGTGGAAATGTAGGGTCAGTCCACTGAAGATATTCTCCTTTTGTACAACTTCGGACAAGGAGGTTTTGTTTTCATCTGAGTTTCTTTGTTTGTTAACAGGATTACGCAAAAACTACAGACAGATACCACAAAACTTGCTGCACTAGGGGTCAGGGAAAAACCCATTTCTCTTTGGTAACGATAAAGGATTCCCCCCCCCCCCCACTTTTTTAACATTGTGAGTTTCACCTATGCATTGACAGAAAAAAATGATGATGTGTGAATCTTAATGAAACAATTCAGACATATTGGTCTCAGTGAGAGTGTGTAATTTTATGAGATTCAAATAAGAATCAGAAGTTAGTGGATTAAAATGGGGTTTCATAGGGGTGTAGGTCTTTTTCAGTTTATTGTATGTTAACAAATAATGTTAGAAACTAGTAATTACAACCAATGTGAAGCTGAGAAATGCAATGTGGCTTTAGATATAAGACTTGTTTTAATCTAAGGGCACTGTTGGGCTACGGCCGAGGTGCAAGTTAGTTTCCTACACCTTCTGCGTTCATGTCCGTTTTAGGGCCCAGGGCCTTGTTAAATTATTTTCAGGATGACTTTTTGTATATATTAGGTATAACCATTGCAGAGGTTAACACTGTTGTCTCATAGAGATAAGGTTTAAGAATGATTGGCTGAACAAGGCTTTCCTGTGTAGACTTTGTGTGTGTGACTCCCTGTGTCAGTGTGGGTTTTCTCAGAGTTATTCAAGACTCTAAATTGCTCTTAGATATAAGAGTTAATGTTTAGTTGTCTCTGTAACTTAGAGCTGTCTGGATAAAAAAAATTCGATTTATAATATGGAGTTTTATTATTCACCCAAACACTGTCTACATCAGTGAATCCACACTGCAGGTCATCTCATGCACTTTCCAGGCTGTCAAAAAGAAACACTGCAGCAGAACTTGTTTTGTATTTTAGGTTGGAGACGTCCACATCACACACCAGAATGTTGCAAACTCCAGTGGTAACTGCTTTGAATCGTGAACATATGGACATTAAATAGTTAAATGAGGGTGATTTATCTGTGCCCACTCTTTCTTATGCTGTGATTAGTGAAATACGAACATTTTATGACTCACACGTAGGGATGGGACTTTACAGGAGTTTTCATGTTTGAATATTCATAACGTTATTGAAAAATTATTCGAATATTCATGACCCCCCCCCCCCCATTGTTTTTCCCCCACCCATAACCCCCACACGCATTAAGGTCAAACACGCACACAACAGGACTGATATTTCTCAAAAATTCATTAAGGAAATACGCCATTTTGTAGTCAAGTTTGAATTTTCACAGCGCATTATGCCATCCGACGGATTTTAACAGGTAGCAATTGCAACGCATCACTGCCTGGCTACAGCATAGACCTTTGAAAAATTAATAAATAATAATAACATTGGAAAATAATTTTGAAAAAGAAATAAACACGGTCTAATGACTTTCATCCATCCTTTTAAACGTCAGGCTTCCCGACGCTAGTGGCAGCCTAATTATTTGACAATTGAGTTTTAACTTAGCCTACGCTACTTAACGTAAAACTATGAGCAAGTTGACTGGTCATCAGACTGGACACAAATACAAAAGAATAATAACAAAACATGGCTTAATGCCAAATTAGATCATTGTTTTAAACTGACAGTCATGGCAACTTATTAGCGAGATGTAGGCTATAGCTACCTTACAGGCTAGCCTACTAGAGGCTCTGAGAAATGGCTTACAACCATCAGGCTATTAAACAACTGCCTGCATGGATTGCCTGGGCATACATTACCTATCACAGGCCCATCTTTGTGTTCTTGTTCATGAAAATCAACATATTCACATGTTCTGGGGTAAGACGTGTGCGCAGTCGATCCACTGTCTGTCCGCAACATACCGGAAGATGTTGTTCTCATAATGCGCGGGACTAGAACGATTATTCATTAGGCTTGGATTTTTATTCGAATAAATTCTTAATGACAAATATTCGAATATTCATTACCAACCCTACTCACAGGTGATGCGGTTGGTTTCTATGTGTGTTTGATAAATAAAGGCAATTGTTTTTCTCTCCTAACATAGAAAAGAGCTTAAATGTATTAATCATAATAATACTTGAAATTGTTCTATTTGTGTGAACTAGCTGCTGGCTGGAGCATCATTTGGAACCACAAGGAGTAAAACTATTCCCAAGGAGCATCTGGCCTCAGCCCAGGACTTGGACACCATCTGGTCTCTTGGGGCAAGCCTCTCTCTCCTTTTATTATTTTGTCAATAACATATTACAAACAGACAGAATGAGCCATTATTCAAACATTACTTTATTGCCTCCTGGCCCTTATTACCCATTTAACCTCCTCCACTTTCACAGTTAGAATAGTAATATTATTTATTATCATTATTCAATCATTACGAAAATCCCTTTATACAATTAAATTAAGACCAATAATGAATCATACTCTGGACGTAGTTGACCTTCATGTCATGTCATCATATGCTGTACCTCCTTGTGATTGTTGTGAACATGTGTTGTATCCGTGGATCTCCACAGGGCTACCTGCAGTACTCTGTATTATTCTATGGTTACTATGGCAGAGTGAGAAAAATTGGCAGTGCTGGGTACCGGTTACCCCTCGCCTACTTCCTGGTGGGGATGGCTGTCTTTGCCTACAGTTTCATCATTCTGTTAAGAAGGTAATCATCCTGCTCTTTGCAACTTACTCTGATGTGGTCATGATTATATGACAGGTCTGATTTATATCAGATTATTTAGTGTGTTGTGTGTCACACTCACTGAAAGGAGGTAGTTGCTGACAGCAGCATAATCAGCAATCAGAAATAAATTAGATAGTCTAATGACCAGGCTGCACCAGCATTGAATGTAAAATAATAAAGTAGTGAAATCATTTATTTTAAATGGATCACTGCAAACATCAGATCTGCTCATAGCACAGGAGTGAGGAGTGGCTTTGTCCTGGAAAAATAAAATTTAAGTCAATAATGTATTTCTGAAACAACATGAATATTCTGTATGCATATACATATTTGTTTCTCTTGGGATCAACTATGTCCACAAATTCTTTGACAACAAAGCCATGATCCTGTTCTGAAGTGTTGGACTGGTCAACTGATTGGATACCTGGTTACATCACTATCCTAAACATATCACCTGCCCTAATTTTGCAGAATGGCCAAGAACTCTCGTCTGAGTTTGGCCAGTGCCTCTGATGAGAACTTCACGTTTTGCTGGAGGGTTTTCTGTGCCTGGGATTACTTGATAGGAAACCCAGAAGCTGCAGAAAGCAAGGGAGCCGCCATTGTCAACAACATCAGGGTCAGAAAAACCTAAAGACACATAAACTACATACTCAGTGAAATGAACATATGTAGGTACTTCTACATATAAATTGAATCACCTTTCACACAGTTACTCTTATATTTTAGATTTTATACACTATGACTGTCAGCAGTTTTCCATAAAACAAAATAAAAAAAAATGTTTTCCTGCACAGGAGGCCATTGTCGAGGAGCAAGAAAAGAAGAAGGACACAAGTTTGTAGGTGTATTTATTTTATTTGGGGTTTTTGCATGATTTTTGCACTTGCTCTTGAGTAGTGACTTCATCAGCCTCGGTGCTTCTATCCCCTTTAATCAGTCCTGCTAATTTACAGCACCCAGCATGTGTATACACTTTTCCCACACATCACAGCTAAAGTTAAAAGCTTTGACAAAAGGTATGAAAATAATTCTTGTTTAATTAATAACACATTTTATGATAAAACTATACATTCAAAAATGTCTTTACAAATGTATTAATAAATCTTTAAATGAACGAATTAAACCACTGATGGATTAATATTTCATTCATAAATAATAATAATTTATTAATAAAATGATTCATTACTATTTATGTGCGACAAGTCCGTCAGGATGAGTGGAGTAGATGATTATGTGAAAGTAAAATATGTGCAGCACTGTTGTTTGGTTCCAATGCTCTGACCTCATCACCACCCACATAAAGGAACAATATCTGCCCCCTCTACTAAGGTGGGGTAGAGGTGGGGCTTTGAAATCTTATTTGAACAGGGAACTTTCAGGTTCTCATGGATGAAATGTGTGCTCTAAATCCAATCATTGTGTTTCTGTGTGTTTTAAGGGCAGTTCTGATTAGTCTGCGTATCTTAGCCAACATCCTGGTGCTGCTGTCTCTGGCTGGCAGCATCTACATCATCTACTTTGTGGTGGACCGTTCTCAGAAGCTGGAGCAGGAGAAGCCTGAGCTGACGCTGTGGGAGAAGAATGAGGTAGCAGAGCAGAGCGGACATCATCATCCCCAGCATCATTAGGTTGATTAGATTATCCAGCATATAATACACTTCCAAGAAATCAATGACAGTTGAGAAGCTTCCATCTGTCAGTGTCATCTTTACATTTACTTCAAAGAACCTGCTCTTCAATCAACCTGCTGTTCTATCATACATGCATTTACACAAACACACATACATATGTACACATACTGTACTTACATATGTTGAAATAAATACATACACCATACATAGGTATAAACATACATACAAACATACATACATTACATAGAGATTTCTGAGCATGAAAACTTGTCCAGGAAGAAATGTGTACAATGTTATTAGTGAAGTATTCTTAATTTAAATAAGGTCAGGGATGGAAAAGTTGTTGCTCTGCTTCATTGTAAACATTAACAACATTATCAGTGACACATGGACATATGCACTGCACTTCACCGCAGTGGAGGTTCCTCTTGTCTGTTTAATCTTGATATGTTTTTTTGCCGTGTTGTTCGGGATATGAACTGATAGATAGACAAGAAGAAATCGTCTTTTCTGTGCTATTCATCATTAAGTTTGAAATCTGTCTTGATGTAGGAATGCGGAACTCAATGATGCAAAATAAACAAAATAACGAATAAATCCATTCAAATGAATTGAACTGAAAGTAACAAACCTGTTTTGAAAATGTCAGGAGTAGAGAGCACAGATATTTTGTTAAAATGTAGGCTAGCAAGTAAAAGTAACAAGTTGGCAGAAAAAAAATCATTTCTCAAGTAAAGAACAGACACCTGAAAATTTTCTTAAGTACTGTAACAAAATATTTCTACTTCGTTAATTCCCATCTCTTCCAATAGTTTCCTTGAAAATCTGTCAGTAGTTTTTGTGTAATCTTGTTTACAAACAAATATTTAAACTAACCAACAATCAAAAAGACGGGGGAAAAACACAGGCTCCTTGAGGTAGAAAATTAGGACTTTCCAAACTGTGGTGAATCTCCTCTAAATGAAGGATACTGGACTAACTAATGTTGGTGTCTCTCATGTCAAATCTGTTCAGGTGAGTGTGGTCGTTTCTCTCATCACCATGATTGCTCCGTCTGCCTTTGAACTTGTGGCTCAGCTGGAGATGTACCACCCACGAACCTCGCTGCGATTCCAGCTGGCCAGGTGCTCCAACATCCAGACACAGATCATTCATTGACACACAATATCATATATTACAGGCCCTACTGAACATTAATCATATCTTCATGTGTTTACAGAGTGCTGGTTTTATACCTGGGCAATCTCTACAGCCTAATTATTGCCCTTCTTGATAAAGTCAACAGTATGAGCTCTGCTGTGAGTATAGAAACCCTGGGGCATATTTTCTATGTTCTGGCAATCATTTTTTCACTTATGCTAAAAAAAACTGCACTCATGAGATGTGGCTGTAATGTTAACGCATTCAGTGGGGGCAGCAGTTTGATCACATGGTGGTTTTACACTTCCACAAGCCAGTCAAGTTGAAATTTAAACTCATATCCTGTGAAGACTTGGAAGGAACTTAATAAAAGGTATCAGGGGGATTTTTTCATGGTATAAATTCCTAAGTTATGGCCAAAATATTATTTTGTTTTCACTGCCACCTTGACCTTTGTCCATATGAATTGATTCATTGTGTCAGGATTGGGTCCAATTGAATGTATGTGGCAAAATTGAAGAGATTTCTTCACAGCGTTAATCTGGCCATTTTCAGACATGACCTTCGGTTAAAAGAATTGGTAACAGAGTTTACCCGTAGTCTGCCTTTCATTCATGCACACTGCAGCATGAGGTTCTCTGCACAGATGCGTTCACAACACCAACAAATCCTCATTATTTAGGCGGGAGCTAGAGCAGCCGAGGGCAGCAGACAGAGGCAGGTAGTGACGTATTAAATCCATTGCTTTTTCACCGGGAGATTTTTTTCCTAATTATTTTCTTTTAACACACAAACACACATTATGTAATCAAACTAAGTTTAACATTTTTATATAGGCTTTTTTGTCTCAGGGAGGGGGGGGGGCAACAGTGCCCCATATTAGCTGCCACCACTACTTTAAACTACAAAAATCCAATGTGATTACATACAAAAACCCTGACTACAGTCTAACCTATGACTAATTAATATAAGGGAAACCATGTTACACTGTATGATTTAATTTGATAATACTGTAGATAATGATTTTCACTTTTTCTTAGGGAGAGATGAGATTATGTGTAATCTCATATCTGTGTGTTAAGTGCAAAGCTGTAGTTGGGACATTGTTAGCTAAGCATAAAGACAAAAAGCTAGTCTGTCAAAATTCCAAGTACACCAGTATACACCCTAACACCTTGTCTCAACCTCTGCATTGACTTATATGCCTAATCGACAGATTTGTCTATGTTACTGATTTTGCTTCTCAAAGTTGCTATCACAGGCCAGACTGTTTTTGGTACCTTGTTTGTTATCCAGGTTCAAGTGAGCACAGGTAACTGGTCTGACTCCAGTTCGTTCCTGGCCACCATCTCTCAGCCCGAGATAGACAGCCTCTCTACCCTGGTGTCTGAGATCTCTTTGTCTGAACATCGCAACAGCACCTTAGCGACCATCGCCACGGTGCTGGAAGTCACCAACAGCAGCCGGAGTGTCTCTGGGACTGTCCCCAACCGGACAGCTCTGTTTGAGAGGAACACCCGCTCCCAGCAGGACCCATGCTGGGAGACCTACGTTGGACAGGTTTTGTCTTCTGATCATTACACACCATATTTCATCCATGTGGTTAATCTCACTTTTCATCAACAGAAAGTAGGACCTATGCTAGGAAGACTTTATCTAAAGTGACTTTATTTAAAGAACGATTTAATGGTAAATGGTTTTGTATTTATATCAATGCTGCCTTTAAAATGAAGATGTTTGCTGTACACAGACAGATTACACACCGTCTCTTGTGATCTGAATGTGCTCTCTTGTCAAAATGCTATTTCAGTGACTTTGATCTGATTGGTTATGCAATTCCTTTACTTTAGCAGGTTTTAGCTCCAAATTTGACCTGCTAACGATAAGTAAATGTGCTTCAGGTCTGATTCACTGAGCTAAAGATTCCCACCAAAAATATAGACGTGAGGAAAAATTGCTTTATCGGTCCGTAAATTATGAACCAAACAGAAGCTCTTAGGCTTGAGTGGCTAATAATGAGATGAACAGCACATTGTTTACATATGTATATGATGTGACATGCGTTTGTCTGTTTTGTGTCACCAGGAGATGCTGAAGCTGTCCATCATCGACATGATATTCACTGTGGCCAGTATTCTGCTTATCGACTTCATCAGAGGTTTGGTGGTCCGCTACCTGAGCGACTGCTGCTGCTGGGATTTAGAGAGCAAGTTTGTAAGTTGTGAAGTTTTGTGTTTTAAAGTTCTGTCATTATTCAGTTACCAGACTAAAAAGTTTAACTTAGTTTTTTCGTGCAGAATAAGTAAATTACATACTTTTAGGGAGTATTAGAGGTGCTGGTAGGCAGGCTAACTGGTGCACCTTGCTTCAAATCTACATTCGAAAAAGTGTCATACACAAGGAGAATACATGTAAATAACACATTAATACAATGGAAACACAAATGAAATTATAGTCAGATCTATTCTCACCCTAATGATAGGACAGTTTTACTATATAAAAAAAAACTTTTCTAGTCTGGATAATGTGTTTGTAGCCCTCGTATTTTTCTAATATAACAGTTTGATCCTCGTTGTGAAATGTGTATACTCTGCTGTACATGTCCATGTCTATGATTGGTCATAAACAGTAAACACTGCCCCCTTTATGTGCACGTGCCATATTTAGAGTAGGAAAACCTGGGTTGACTTACCGAGTTGATCGCATTGTGAGTTCAGCTGGATAACTTGAACTAGTACAGGTCCCAGATCACAACATAGACTTCAATGCCTGAAGTGTGTACTGATGTATTTGTCCCTTTTAGAGTTAACATCAATGCACATGTCTAGTACTAACATTACGTTTAACTCTGCTTGAAACACGAATGGCTCCGGGAACGTATAACATTAGTGTGAGCCCATGTGAAGTGGATGTCCTGGCCCTGGTGGTGGGGACAAAATTCAAGATGAAGCTGGAGTATCTTGCTGTATTAAGCACTCAAGCTGTTATTTAGTGTTTACTTATTGTAGTAGGGTAAGGGTTTATTAATTTTTGTATATATATAAGTAACCTATACTTTCATTTGCAATTTTTTACTCCTATCCGAAAAAACCTGGCCCTGCACAGGGATTTTTGTCAAAGTAGACTGCCTTTCTTCAGCAAATACCACGTTCAGTTCCCTTTTTAATTTCTGTCCCATTCTGTCTGATGCTAATAATGTCTTCAATGTCTTTTTTCCTACAAGGTGTTGAACAGAAACACATTGGCCTGTGGATTAGACGACACTGATTATAGAACAAACTCTGGACTCAGAACTCTTTAATGTTTGCTCCGAAGGAATGTTCTCCTGAGTGACTTTTAATTATCTTCTCTCTTTTAGCTTAAAAACGTGAAAAGAGCCGACATGTTAAACTGGATGAACCAAATTCTTTCATTGTAACATACTCTGACGAAAAAAAATTGTTATAATACATCATTTTAGAAACATTTTCTCTAGAACTCAGGAAACTTTAGGGTCGTCACAACAATTTCAATTAACAGTGTCAACTTTGCATTTAAATTCTGCTTGGGTACAGAAAAAAATATGTTTGCTTTGGTAAGCTCATATGCTCCTAGCTGTACCATAGTTCAATTTTTTCTTATCCTGAGAGTTTTTTTTCTAACCATGCCACAAATACTGAGGAAATTATGCTTTGACATGGACCTGTTTTAATATCTTAAAGATTAATGTTTAAATCAACGACATAGTTCACCACACTCATGCTTTTTTCTGTTTTCCTCAGCCTGAATATGGAGAATTCAAAATAGCTGAGAACGTCTTGCATCTGATTTACAACCAAGGAATGATCTGGTAGGTCTGAAAAATGAGGACATCTTTCCAGACAGTTTTACTATATCAGCACTACCTTGTCATGGTGTCTGTAATAGAGGATCTAATTCAGCATTAATAGTATGGCTTCTGCTGGTATGTCTCCCTGACCCTATTTAAAGGACTGTGGCCCTCTATGATCTCTTCATTACACCTCTGTGTCTGGATAAACTGTATTTCCTGAGCTCATTTCAGAGACGTCGTCTTGCAACAATGAACACAATGAAATGAAACAATGAGCCACTGGATATAATGGGTTTTATATGGACTGTGACCCCAGCGAGTGTGAGTGTGTGTGTACTGACTTTTGTAATCCTTCCACCCAGGATGGGAGCGTTTTTCTCTCCCTGTCTTCCTGCCTTCAATGTGTTGAAGCTGATTGGTCTGATGTATCTGAGGAGCTGGGCCGTCCTCACCTGTAATGTTCCACATCAGCAGGTGTTCCGAGCCTCTAGGTCGGAACAGACACACACACACACATACATTTTGCTGTTTTGGGGTTGTATTTGATTATATTTGAAATAGTTTCTTTTTTCTGTTTCTGGTCACACCAAAAGATTTTTACTTTTCGAATATAAGGTTTACCCCTATTGCACAGCATCTTACCTAAACTGCATGCAGGTTACTGCAGATAAATTAAGAAATCATATAAATAAATATTAATATAATTAGTCTGAACTTTACTGACACAAACAGACATTGCAAGTAGGATTATGTGATTATGTTTATTTCTCCATAAGAGTGCAAGAGACATTTTAGTCTCAGTTCCAATTTCCCGTAAAGTCAAATTATGTAAATACCTAACCCTATCACACAACCAGTTGTGACTGGACGGAAAGGTTACTAAATATTATTGTTAATATTATTATTATTATAATTGTGTTCTCTGTGCCTTGTGGCCTTATTTTCAGATGAATTTACTAGATTATATTCCTAGATCAGCAGAGCTTTTCAGGAGCTACATGTGTCACAATGATAAAGTCATAATGTATAGTATTAAGGGGAAATTCTAAGGTCTAGAATTAAATTTGCACAATAATTTCTAATAATGTGGTTATTAATGTCATTAAATCCAAGGTTTTTTAAGAATAAAATATGTTTAGTGTTATGAGAAACAGTAGAGCTACCTGTATAATAAGCCTCTATAAGCAGCCTTATATTCAGTATATTTAAATCTCAACTATAGCTTTATGCTCACAATATTTAGACATTTTTTATCAAATTTTGACATCAGGGGAGCTGCAGTTTGGCTGAATAAAAAGCTTGGTAACGTTTGAATTTCAACCAATCATCATTATGGTCAATATGATCTATATGGGGTAGAATAAAGATTTATTTAGAATCTGTAGTCTATATAATCCCTGCTAGATGCTGAAGAGAAGAGCGTGTTTCAGTGTTACTTGAACTAAATGCTCTTGGAGCCTGTATAATCTCAATATTAAATGTGGTTTTATCATATAATTGTTAGTTGTCAGTAGTTTTGGCCGGTCTATTATTTGAGTGACATTGACATATGAACCATCGGACAATGACACATATAATATATATGAATATATGTCTATGGTTAATGACTTAAAAGAGAAAGATGAAAAACAGGCATTATCATATACACATGGACAGAGGAGGAGTATATGGAGTTCTATAGTTGTCTTAAAGCTTACACACAATCACAGAACAAAATGACAGGTCATTTTATGTCCATCATTTCACTTGCGTCGCACACTCCATCCTCATGACTGAACTCTCCATGCTTTGATGAAGCTGAATCAGCATCATTACACATACACACATCTATCCTGGTTTTTCAAGCTATTTCTTGTTTCCATTTTCCTGCTTTGCTGCGATAGTGACAAATCAGTGTGACGTCCTATGGTGCATTATATGCATACGTACACACTGATATACAGGCCTGCAGTGCTCAGCCCACTCTGATTTATGTAACAAGGCTGTCAGTGGCTCTTTCAGTCCTTATCAGTCAGTCCCAGATGTGGTGAAAAGTCCAAGCAGCCACACACACACAGATACACACAAATGCACACACACACTCGTGCAGCTGAGAGCACATTTAATGTGAGCCATTAAATGCAGTTCTCCTGGAGAAGACAGAGATTGATACTGACACATTGCTGCTGATAAAAAAAAGGTTTTCGCTTATAATTACAGTGCTGAGACACTTAAATGTGTTTAACACTGACAGTATTTATGTTGGTCATAATGTGGTGATCTTTCTTTATTAATGAAGTAGTCGGGTGTCGTAAGACCAAAATGACAAATCCAGGAACTAAAACGGAATACTTGACGTAACTTTCTGGCTCAGGCGCAATCATGTTTTTAGTTTGTTTATAACACATTCATTTGACGGCGAAGCAACGTATTCATGACAAAGCATCTGAGAGGCTTCATATACACACTGTATATACATCCAATCAGTCAATGCTGATATTCCTATTTTGATCCATGTCATTGCTTCAATTGCTTCATTTTTTTTACGTAATAGTGACATCATGATGACATAATTCCGACCAAAATAATTTCCATTTTTGATCTAAATAAGCTTTAGGTCGTGTATGTAGTCCTATCGGATGCAGAGCTTTGTGGAAAAATGCATTTTTGAACTATGTGTAAAGTTATTTTCTGACTCCATTGTGATATCACTTATCATATGATATTTATATTAAGCTGCAGATCGTCTCTCAATTAGTTGTGGAAATATCTTGGAATATGCGTGGAACATGCTTTGTTGAGTTGTTGTTTACACACACACACACAGAGGATAATAACAGGATAATAATGACATAATATTTGCTGTCATGTTTTTATTCATGATAATTTTTTTCAAATAATTGAGAACAGATCTTTTTTATATATAAATAATAGATCTTTACACATTCAGTTGCCTATACCTGCATTCAATCTATATCTATTATATCTATAAACATGTCACTGTGATGCTTCAGCTTCAGCTTCAACAGTATGAATGCCATCTGTCCTATGGTAGGCCGATGTATGGAGGTCAGTAAAAACTTCAAATTGAAAAAAAAAGATTTCACAAGAAGGAGGAAATGCAGACACAGACGGACAGGCTGAAAATGTTCAGTTATTTTTATTGAAGTAGTTAGTGATGATAGAAGCTGACAAGCAGGCTAACAGGTACACGGACAAAAGAAGAGGGTTGCAAGAAAACAAAAACATGCTAAACACAATCACAAGGGACTAGGGGGAAACATGTACTGGGAGCTGATTCTAATGAGATGAGAAACAGATGAGGTGGTTGTGGGAGTGAAGACTGGGTGAGACAGGTGAGGAGGTTGTGCAACTGAGAAAGGGAATGAGGACATCTGGTGGGCAAATAGAGAGCGACAATAAACAGGGGAGCGAGAAAAGGAGTGGAGGGAACCATTTTATCATATAAACTTGAATTTCAGCAGAGGGCTTTAAAAGCAGCTGAAGACCAAAGGTTTGAAAATAATAGAAATAATATAACTGTTCTTTCTTCGATTTTCTTTTTGCTTTACGTTTTTTCAGATCAAACAACTTCTACCTGGCTATGCTGCTCTTCATGCTGTTTCTGTGCATGCTGCCCACTATCTTTGCCATAGTCCGATACAGACCTTCCCAGCATTGTGGGCCATTCAGGTAAACACATTTATTTACTGTGATGACATGAGTTACTTGTGACTGAAACTCAGTTTACTAACATGGTCTAAGGCTCACATGGCATCAAGCTGTCCAGCTGATTTTAAGCTGTTTAGAATCACTTTTACACTGAATCATATGTCACAGAATCTCAAAGGTTATTAACATGTGCAGGCCTAGCCCAAAGGCACATTTTCAATAGTTTCTCCTCATTTTCTGGAATATTTGCCAAACATTAAGAATATAATATAATGATTTTAATATATTAGGTCTGTGTCTATAGTTGCATCCTGTCTTGGTATTTTACAAAAAGAAACTCATTGCTTATGTCACACATTCTGTAACTAAACCATCGTTATATGTACACATCAATGTACTGTATCGACTTTTGCAGGGTTTAACAGATTTATTGACATGATACTGGAGGGACGTGTGTGGGAGTTGTGAGACATTCCCTATACAGACATTTTCAAGATGTGCCATGGGCATTTTAATGTGTTTTAAATGTGCTGTGTCTTTATTTAGTAGAGCAGACCTTTGTTGTGAGTGTTTCACACTCAGGTCACAAAGTACCTGCCCTCAAGCTGATATGGGATCTCAGCTTATGTATTTGGCAGTGAGGGTAACATGACAAGTTGTTGGTAAGAGGCAGCATATATGATACCAAGGTGAAAATAAACCTAAACTGAATATTGTTGGTGGTTGGAGTTGTGTTTATGTTTTTCCCACATGTTAACATAATTACAAGTGATTTTGTTTTTGTTGCAGTGGTCAAGAGAAGATTTATGACATCATCTCTGACACAGTGGCCAGTGACTTTCCCCTGTGGTTCAGTAACGTGATGAATTACGTCACCAGCCCTGTTGTAGTGCTGCCAGCACTGCTGCTGCTGTTGTGAGACTGTACACACACACACACACACACATCCACACACACAATTTAAACAATCTAAGTGCATGGTTCAAAAGCATTTCACTTCTTCTCTTAATCAATAAGGGGTGTGTATAACAATAACAATAAACCAATCAGAGTGCAATGTCCCATTCTCTTTAAAAGCCAGTTGAGTTTTCATCTTGATGGACAATTATAAAGACAGGTGATTTGCCAGCTAGTTTGCCAGGTAGTTTTCACAATAGTTTTTGTTGGTCAAAGGCTTCTGCTGCCTCAGGATAACAATGTGGCAGGCTACACCTCACTTGAAGTCCAACAAGTCCATTTCTCAAATGGGTACAAGAGCACTTGCATTTAAACAAATTGGGCAATGGAATTTTGTCATGCTTGATGCTGCTTTGTGCTGGATTTAAGATAGGCCATTTGTGTGCAAGTGGCTGTAAATGAACCTGCCAACTTGATTTCTGAATTGTCCTTGTGTGTTTTTCAGCATGCTGATATATTATCTCCAAGCCATAGCCAGATCCCTCAAATTCACCAACAACCAGCTGAGGATGCAGCTCCAGACTGTGAGTTTCTAAATACTGAACTCCTCGAGTAGATCACCATTTATTTTCAATATGACTCCAAATACATTCTTCTCAGTTGCATTCTGCGGCTATATATATATATATATATATATATATATATATATATATATATACTGTACACAAATTGGTTGTGCGAAAGCAGCCTTCGGTGTCCAGTGAGACGTTTCCAGTTCAAAAATAAACATGACAAACTATCTCATCGTAAAAATGTTTGTGATTGGTCCATTGACAGAAAAAAAAGAATCCTCAATAATGATCATAATTAAATAAACTTAATTTTTAAGAATAAAATAACTTTGAATAAAAAAAGTCAAGTCCTGTTGAGTGCCAAACATGACAGAGTGATATTCACTGGTCAAACCATTTTCTTAAATGTGGAATTTCTCTTCCATCTCTTCAGGAGCGAACTGACGACAAGAAGAAAGTCTTTCAGATGGCTGCAGGTATTTCTTGTGTTGTGTCAGGTCTCCTGTGTGGGTCATAATCTCTTCAAGAGTTTTGACATCACCAACACTTGCCCTTGTGCTGATGCTGTGACATTTAACCCTTCCTTAGCAAGACTGCAGGCTCCAGAGGCGGCTGCCGACCAAAACCTGGAACAGCAGGAGAGTGACATCACGAGCCAAGAGGCCTCCATCCACACGCCATCCCCCCGGAGGAATGGCAGCGTCACAAACTTTCAATCGCCTGTTCGTCGCGGAAACAGCATCCGCACCATCACCCAATCAGCATCTCGGGCGGACCTGAGCAGAGGAAGTGGGGCTGGATCTGGCAGAAGTCCAACAGTGACCATACTGCCCAAACACAGGCTGGAGCATATCCCTAACAGGTCTCACACACTTATATAGTTTATTGATTTGAGTAAAGAACAGGGCCAATGAGCAGGAAGAATTTGATTGTTTTTTTTGCTACTGCTACTGAGATTATTTTCGATATTTTTCTTATTTAAGAAATAAAATCTATCATGATTTCAAATGTTCTTGATTATTATTTAATAAACATGAATAGTTTGTGCTTAATTAGCATTAACCTGGGTTTCAGTGAAGACTTGTCTTACTGCTGTCTCAGTTTGTTTTTCATCCTGACATCAAAAATGTTCTGTGGAAAGCAGTGTAACTTGTAAGTCATGTGAATGTTTTTGGCATGATCAGATTTAAACCTGCTACAGTTTGGCTTTAATGGAACATACCAGTATTTATTTTCCCATTTTGCATGATGAAGACCATTTTTGTTCAAACTGCATATAGATTAAATCACCGCTATGACAATACACAAAACATGAAACCATTGATTTTCTTTAATTTCAGTTCATTAACACTTTTTGAAACATGTTTAATTACACATCAAAGTAAGTAACACAAACTTCTCGTCTGCTTTAATTTTGTCAAGATTACGAGATTGAATGTGCCAATGCAGTGCAGACATTTCAAATCAGTCCATGCTTTATTACAGCATTATACTATGAAAACATAATATCAATGTCAATATAAACTGATAATCATATAAACTGATTCTTATGTGTTGTCCTTTCTCAAAACAGGCCCCCACTATTTCTTAGTGGCCCTAGTGGATCCTGTAGGTCTAAGTCCTACCACCACATGGCGTACAATCCCCCAGCTCGGTATTCTGACAACATCCACTCTGACCCCCTGTACAGGAAGACTGTACGCTCAATACATCCTGTCGAGGCTTCTGGGTTCATCGCTGCACAGAGTTATGGAGGACGCCGTGGCCATACTCGCTACGTGATTGTCAATGAGCACGAGCCCAGGAAGAAGCTGCTGCGCTCAGCCACTCGGATCCCTCGCCATTACCTCATGGAGGAGCCTGCAGAGATCCTGGAGCTGTACCCACGCAACATCAAACGCTACATGCCCCGCACAACTCACCACCAGCTACATCCTCACCGGGCCCACCCATCACAGCAGCATCTGAGTGAGGAGGAAGAGGAGGAGGAGGAGGAAGAAGGAAAGAGCAGGAGAAGGATGTCACAGGCTCATCGGCCTCATTCCCTCTCTGACCTCCACCAGCCAGCGCACTTCTACGTCGGTGACCGTGTGGAAAGCCACGTATCCATGGCTAAAGACAGCCACGCAGCTCGAGGAAGATATGGAGCACAAGAAGAGGATGACGAGGAGGATGGCCGAGAAGAAAGAGCCTGGAGGGATATAGAGTCACATTCACGGCCCCATGCCAATGTGAAAGGAGCGGACCATCTTCTTGTGCGAACCAGGCGTCACATCCATTCCCCAGGAAGACACTGTCCGTCCCCAGCCAGGACCAGGCTCACAGAATCTCACATGAAGCCCAAGGCGAGGCCGAAGCTGGAGACCCCTGTGACAGAGTCAGACTCGGCCTCCCTGGCCTCCAGCAGTGACCAGCAGAACAGCAGCACTGACCAGTACATACAAGTCATCCACAACAAGGAGCGCTATCTCAAATCTGATGCCAGGCAGGGAAAGCTGGCCAAAAAGAAGTCTAAGACCAGCTTTGATCTAAATGTCACTGAGTCAAATGACCTGGTCTGCTCCAATGTATGACATCTTTACTTAAATATATTATGATGTGTTAAAACACTGCATTTAAAGCACAGACAGTATTATAGATGGGATTTATTACTCCTATGAGTGTGGTCTTGTATCATTTTGATACAGCTGATTATGTAACATACAATATATTATAAGTAATAGTAGTGGTCACCACACTTCCTTCCCGTGCTATCACAATAAAAAACCCTCTATAGAAACTCATTGATCGTCTTGTACAGTGAATGGACACCTGCATAGAAGTGACCACTACAAGTCCCAGCATGCTCTGCTGCAACAAGCGAGGTCGCCGGGCGCAGGTGCGTGAAGCGAACCATATTACAGGAAAGAGTCGGCCGCCTTGACCTTCAAAATAAAACATGTGAAACTTGTGGCTTCATTCACCGTTGCGGCTTGCTCAGATTCTTTGCAAAATATCTGCTTAAATCCCCGGGTTCTGTTTTAAATATAGGAGAATGGTCACAAAGGTGCATGATACGTTTCAAAGGACGCATGGGATTGTGAATATTCCTCTTGTTTTGAAACTTGTAACCGGAAGTGCATAATTTCTAGATGATTTGGCGACTCGGGATACTCAGATTTCAGGGAATTCTTCCAGATACTTTGGGTTTTTATGGATTTGCTCACCGGGGTTTACACGTAGTCTCAGGGTAGCCCAATCAGAACTGTTGTTAGAGTTGTTTTTATTGACGTACATTTACGTCGCTAGCTGCTCGTCTTTTAACGATGCGTGTTTACATAGCGAGTCTCATTCATTGATTTTTGGCTAACGCGAGCTGTGTAGCGGCGGTCCTCGCTCACCTGACCGGGCTCTACTGTCTGACCTGGAGCTGAGGCGCAGCTCAGCGACCGAGGGCTGCATCTCAACTGAGGAACAACCAGCCGTGTTACGACCGATCGTTTGGCCGCTTTAACGCCCGCTAGTCGGCCGAAGCGAGTTAGCGACGTCAACTTTCACCCACTACCATGGATTATAAAGATAAGGCGAAGACGGCGGCTGACTGCTTGATGAGCTACAAGAAGGACGAGTCCGGGTGGAAAGTCTGTAAGAAGTCTGTAAGTGTTCGCTGTTATTTTATGATGTGAACCATTTCGATCCACTTGCTTGATACATGGTGTCCTGTGGCACCGTGAGCCAATAGGAAGCTGCCGTGAGGATGGCGTGTTATGATGTTACACGGGCAGCCAACATGACGTTACAGGCTGCTGCCAAACTGAGTCTTTACTCAATGGATCCAGCTCCACAGATCACACCAAGCAAATGCATGTTTAATTCAATCAACTCGTTAAATAGATTGTGAACCACCTAAAATGGAAACTTTTTAAACGAGACTATTATTGGAGTAAACAGATGTTCACTCACACACACACTCACATATATGGGACAGTAAAACAGAAACAAGCATAAAATTCATCTCCCACTAAGTCTACAGTTTGTGCATTTGTTGACACAGTCAACTTTGTGGCCCTTGACTGTCAGTCAGTGATGCCAGTGAGTGAGGGTCTACTTTGTCTAAAATATATAATGATAATGATATAGATTTAGGATCAGAGTGTTATAACTCTGTCATGTCATTGTTTTAATATAACTACAACATCTGAGCTATCCTCAGCTTTGAGTGGTCATCAAGACTTTAGTAAAGCTCAATAAAAATACAGTCCTTTTACCTTAGTTAACTGATTCAGATGTCTTGATTATTGATTCCAATGTTCGAAAAGGCTCTCACAGAGCACCTGTATACCGGCTAATGCATGCAATTTTCCATCAGCCAGTCACATGGCAGCATTGCGATGTTTATAATGTGGATGAGAACATTAAGAGGAGAAAGGTCAGATTGGTTTTAGGTGATAGAATTGTTACAGTAACTCAGATAAATTAAAAACTGGTGAGTAGAGAAGCATCTCAGGATGAACAACATGATGAACCTTGATGGTTCTACAACAGAAGAGAACACATCAGGTTTCAGAAAGTGAGGCTGCAGTGATACAGACCCAACAACACTGAAGATTGACAAACGTTTATTAAATTTAGAGTCACAATCTGAAGTCAACAGCATGGATCCATAGAGACAACCTGCCTTCTGTCAACAGTGCATAGTGTTGCTGGTGGTGTGGTGCTGATGGTAAATATGGTTTAAATGTCACAGTTTATCTGAGTATTTTTGCTGAACATGTTCATCCCTTTATAGCCACAGTTTACCAGCTTCTAATGGACGCTTCCAGCCGGATGATGCTCCATGTCACAAGGTCAAAGTCTCAAAGTGGTTTCATGAACATAAATGAATGAATGTGATGTGGACATATCAACATGGACTAGATTCTCAGAGACAGTTTCTAGCATCCAGTGGAAACCAGAGCACAGGGAGGAACTACCACATTTTAGTTTGGTGTTCCTAAAAAGTGGTCACTGAGTGTAAAGCTTGTCATTCTAAATATTCAGAGATCAATATGTCCTCATGTCATGTCTTGACAGAACTCTTTCAGCCCGACCCCCACACTGACTCTGAATGAACACATTTAATTGGCAACATGTTGCATCAGCTGAGACTGGCACACTAGCTCTGAAGTAAGAGGTTAAAATCACATACTGTATTCGTTTATGTGGTTGTTTCGAGATCTACAGCTTATCAGAAGAAACATCATGTAGGTCGTTCGCCGTACAAAGGCAAATGTTGCACACTGACCATGTACTGTTTTATTTGGCAGAATGACGTGGTGGTGTCTTGGCGCCCCTCATCAGAGTTCCCGGGGAATGTGTGAGTAACCTCTCATTAGTATATGGCAGTAAAACGAAACTTAGATATTCTTCATTAATATACTTTTTTTTTCATGAATAAGTTGTGGGGACTGTTTATCTGTGTGCAGGGGTTAAGTCTTTAGCCTGTCTAAGAATGTATAAATCTAATTTACAGCAGAGTCATGCCTTAACAATCTGCTTTCCTGACTGTGTTCTGTCATCTGACCTCCATGTCAGTTATAAGGGGGAGGGTGTTGTCAGCGGCACCCTGGAGAAGGTGTGGGAGTGCCTGAAGCCAGTGCCCAACGGGCGCCGAGTTAAATGGGACAACAATGTCAAAAAGTTTGAGCTTCTGGAACAAATCTCCGAGGTGAGTTGCCTTTCTCATTTCTGATGAAAAGGATGTTATGTGACTACCATGTGTGGTCTACTGTAATGTGATTAACGCAGTGCAGCTTTAAACTCATACATTACCTGATACCTAAGGTGATATCCATTTTGGCTTTTGGTTTGTTCGGCTCAGACTTTGAGTACATTCCCTTGTCTCCCACTCTTGCCCAGGACACCTCCATCTGCCGAACAGTCACGCCCTCAGCAGCTATGGGTATCATAGCTCCACGAGACTTTGTCGATGTTATTTTAATCGAGCAATACGAAGATGGAACCATTTCATCAAATGGTGCGTAATGACCTATTCTTGTCTACTCTACTTGCTTGCTTTGTTTTTCTACTTTCTAAGATTCATGTCACACGGCAGGCACTGAACTCTCTTTACTTTCAGTGATTTTGATGCAATGTACTGTTTCCTGAGGGTACACTAGAGCTCTGAACATACTAAACTACACTTTGACCAATTTCCCTTTTTTTCTCTTTTTTAAGTGGTTTATGCTTTAATCTACTTCTGCAGATATGACTTCAATCAATTATATCTAGGTAAAAATAAATTAGCCGAGTGACATATTTAAGCTTGATGTCTACTGCAGGAGTGCGTTTGAAGTGTTTGTTTCCCAAACAGTCGAAAGGTTGTTACATATTTTTGGGCTTTGAACCATGGGCCTTATGTTTGGAGGACTAAAGGTCAGAGATTACCTAAAAGACAGTAACAACCACCATTTGAACAGGTAAATACTGGTTTAAACAATGAGCAGTAGCATGTACCAACATTATGTCACAAATTTGTGTAGTGTTCTGGGGCCTCATTTATATATAACAGTGCTTTGGATTCATACTAAAATTGTACGTGCAGACAAAAGCCGAAAATGGCGTACACATACTAAATCTGATTTATGAAACCATGCGCATGCACACCTGAAGGTAATGTCCACTTTATAAATCACAGTCCACCTGGACACGTTAATGATGGAGTGGATCAATAATCTGCTTCAGTTCCCCACCTCACGTCTTCATCGACACTTTCCCGTCTCCAAAATGATTTTTACATGGGTCAGAGTCAGCGTGGATGCCCATTCTCCCTTCAATTTTGTTTTTGTAAATCCCAATGTTTGTGTGAGAAGTGGCGTACATGCTTTTTCTGGATGTTGTATTGAGACTTAGCGCTCTGTTACAATTTGACTTAATGCTTTGCTTTTACCGTTTAAAAAAAAAAATGGCTATAATAAGCATAGTAATGGCATATAGTATGTCCTATGTCCCAGAGTGCCCTAGTTGTCACAGTTTGTTGCAAGTGTCATCAAGGGCAGAGTTGCAACTAAACTTTACAACCTTGTACTAACATCTGCAAGTCTAGCCATTAGTTCCACTGCTAGTGATAATATTTCTTGCTAGCTTTTTTTTCTACAAAGATTTAAAAAATCAAGATGGAGTTAAATAAATCCAAATAATACAAAAGTGGAAAAACTCTAATTCACTAATTCATAACATAAGAACGCAATAGATATTAAGATGGGAAACAGTCACTGAGGATCACTTGTGTTTGTGGACATGCATGCTGAATAATCTGGTTAGGGTCACATTAAAGGGATAGTTCACAGAAAAATGTAAATTCACTCATAATCTACTCACCACTATGCCGATGGAGCTGTGGGTGAAGTGTTTGAGTCCACAAAACACTTTAGGAGTTTCATGGGTAGCAGCGTTGCAGCCGAATCCAATACAATTTAAGTCAATGCAACCTCTTCTTCAAATGTAATAAAAAACAGAGAAAACATAACATGCATTCTAGCTGCTCCTGTGGTGTCATCCAAATGTCTGCAAGCACTGACATTCATATTCTTCTCAAAAGGGCATAATTTATACTGTGTTTTAAGCCTAAATGTCCTCTGATATCTTTATATAAGGTGAATTAACGGACCCTCGGGCACACCATCGTAGGACTAGTCTGCTAGCTTAGCTACTTCAGGTAGCGGACACTGTTTACCCCTGAAACTCCTAAATTGCTTTGTGGACACAAGCACACACCCATCCCCCCATCGGCATAGTGATGAGTAGATAATGAGTGACTTTATATTTTTGGGTGAACGATCCCTTAAAGGAAAAAATTATAGACCAAGCAGTGATTATTATTTGCAGTCCAACCCTTAAAATGTAACACTTAATAGTGCATGAATTAATCCTATTAACATAACAGGGCAGACTGAACAAGGCTGTACTACCAATAAGGTGAAAGCAAATGTCTGTGCTGTATTTGAATTATTTTTGAGTAATGATATATGAATATGTTTTTCCCATAAAGGATGACGATTATTAACCACTAGCTCACCACTAACTCAAGCAGCAAACTGTAATATTTAGCCACTTACAGGACATGGAAGTACTGCCTTTTTCAGACAAGTTGGGAACAAAGTCATAGGTGACCCAAACTGATTCAAAAGAGTCTCCAAAGATGAATGCTCAAAGCTCTGCAGTAAACATTCGTCACAGTTTACTCCTGGTGGTAAAGTGCTGTTAGGTAATCTGTGTTTCTTGTCCCAGTGGACTGTATTCCCACCTGTCAGCCAATAACTGCCTTGTAGGAGACAGCAGCTGTAGTTTTATACTGACACACATGACAGTGATATCAATCGTCTCACCTAAGTCAGTGATAAATTGTAATGTGTTTTTCAAACAGCCACCAATGTGACTCACCCGAGCTGTGTTCCCCAGTCTGGCTTTGTGAGAGGATTCAACCATTCTTGTGGTTGCATCTGTATCCCAATCTCAGGGTGCGTACACTCACACACATTAAACAAGTACAGTGTGAGTCTGGAGAGCTCACTGTGCAACTTGTGCTTCTCTTTTTTCTTATATTTTCTCTTTGTGTGTTTGTTCCACTCTGTCTCCAGAGAGCCCAACAAAACCCAAGTTTTCAGCTTCTTCCAGACCGACCTTGGTGGCCTCCTCCCTCGCTCTGTGGTTGACTCGTTCTTCCCCTCCAGCATGTCAGAGTTCTACAGCAACCTGGGCAAGGCTGTGAAATCCCTCAAGGACCTTTGACATGAAGCATTCAGAGATCTACCTTCAAACTTGAGGCCTCCCGACTGGTCAGGCCAAATGCCCATTCCAGTTTAAACCTTCCAAACTCTACAGCAGTCAGAACACTCAGACCACTGACCACAATAGATATAACCTGCCCTTCATGTATATTCCTGTTACTGCAGGAGCAATCCTCTAAATCTTGAACAGTCAAACCCTATTTGAAAAGCAGTTTACACTGAAAAATGGCTAAATTGATGAGGGCTTCCATTTGTAAAAAACACCCATTCCCTTTACATTCTTAGCTGTGGGATGAATTTACTTTGTCCTATTTTACAGAATGAAAATAGTTTGTAAACTTGTATTGGTACATGTTCTAAAGGTGCAGTAAAAATGCATGTTGCATGTTCCTTATTTACCCTATGCGGGTATCAGATTGCAGTACTGCCTCATACCTCATATAGTTGTTTGTGTACTTGAATTGTTATAATTTTGCTCATCTCCACTCACCTACTGTAGAAGCCGTCTGCCTTTTTAATGAGCTCCACTGAAGCACAGGAGAAATGAAGTGTCTGGATGTTTTGATTGGGAATACTTCATGTTAAATGTGGCTCTACTAAGCAGAAAAGAGTTGCCCCTTTTTCATTGCATTGGTTTCTGTTGTCCATTTCCCTTTCTTTTTCACCACATTCAGTTCTCATACACTTTTAGTTTCATTGAGCCAGCTTCTCAAAACACACGATCACAAAGGTTGTCAACACATATTTCACAGATGCTTTTCTGTTAAAGTCACACATTTGAAGATGCTGCGAGATAAGACTGTTAACGTGACAATGTGTGTAATACCATAATTATTTTCAGTAGGCGATACTGTAAAAGAAAGAGATGGTTCACTTCAGCTATGTTCTTAAGATGAAACATTTCTAATGCGGAATTATGAGCGACAAGGGTCAAGACTCTTTACAAAAGCATCTGTATAAAGCTGGAAAGCTTTACAAGGGATCTTGTAAAGGAGAAATTGGTAAAGTGTGAAAGACACTAAAATGCACACACGGATAAAGATGATGATTAGAGTTTTTAAATAGTTTTATACTTTTAATTTAAGTGTGTCTGTAGGGAGTTCAACCAATGGTAACAGAGTGAAACAACTCTTCTATTGTGATTTTGTACTTTCAAATGAATCTCTCTTTCAAAGCACATTCAATCCCCACACTAAAATCCTGTTATTTTGAATGCTGATCCTAAATGACGACACATACACTGACCCTTATAATAGAGTTAACCTACAAATTAATGTTACCTCACCGTATCACATAACACAAGAAAGCATTTTCTATGTTTTTGGATAAAGACACACAGGGATCCAGTAGATGAGATATGTTGTAGAATTTGTAGTAACCTATCTCCAGGGCAGAGTTTTGTCATAATCCTACCTCTCTGTCTACACATTGAAGTTAATGAGGCTTCTGTGTGATTAAATAGAAATGGGAAATGAACTTGAAGTGGGCATTATCATGGAGTGTTGTTTCCCCTTGTCCAGCTCGGCATGTCTGATCATTCTTTCATTTTTACTAAAGGCGTATGAGACGTGCACAATCAAGACAATAATAATAACCATTGGCTTTATGTCATGTGGTCTTATAAAATAAAGGCACATTTTCAGGTTAGACGGGGAAAGACATACCTGCAAAAAAACATCATAGCTTACTCTCAACACTTGAATAAAAAGTTTAAAAACATGTCTATTTATTATCTTAGAATCTATGTTGCTATCATAAAAGTGCTACCTGACGTTTTAATATTTACACAAATATTAAATGCAAACTGTAAGTTTTTCCACAACTGCCAGAGTACTTTTAAGGTATTTGGAAAAATAACCTGTACTGTATCATTTTAATCTTCATCACTGAAACTCACTGTGGTAGAGGAAATGAGAAAATGCTGAAAACTTAATGATTTAAAAGATGCTGTGTGCGCCTTGTTTGCACCCCCTCCTCTTATTGGTTCCTGAATGATAACTTGGGGATTAAATTGATTGCTTCAACATGATCAGCAATAAGAAATGCCTTGGTCTGAAATTAGTTAGTCAGAGGGTGAAGATGAGCATCAGAGTCTGGGGGAGGGGGGAGTGATTTGTACAATGCTTAGTTATTGTTGGTTTATATCAAAGTTCCTTAAAAAAGTGTTTTCTTCTTTACCTGCTCAGCTATATTGTCTTTTTACCTTGCCTTGTAGCCAGTTATCATAATGAAAGACCTCATTTCCATTTACAAATCATATGTGCTTAAGATGTTGCTTGCATGTGGATCTAAAGGCATTTTCATGTGTATATTGTTTAAAATGAGCCAGGAAAGGTTTTATTTAAACGTAACATTGTCTCATAGAGGTGTCTGCTGAACTAGAAGAAACAGATACGTGAAGAATACAAAAGGAAGGGTAATGAGAACATGACCTCTTCTTGACCACATCTCCACCATGTGATCTGTATTTGAACACACTGTCTTCTCAATGAAATTAAATGAAATTCCTCTGCATGGAATCACAATATTGGGTGGACATCTCAGCTTAAGAGAAGTGATGTGCAGATCTCTACCTTTTTCGATGAGCAAGTTATGATGATTATGTATATATGATTCAGTTTTGATTAACATTTGTTGACTTTGGTGATGAACTTTCTTTGTCTCCATACTGACATTTTTGGACTTATAACATGTACACTACGGCAGTTAGCCATATTTAAAGTATTAGACTGATATACAGAGTAAGTTCTATGTTTAGTACTTGAGATTCAGACACCAATCCAAAGTTTTCCAGTGCAGACATTAGTCTACCATGTCAAATGAGCCTACTACTCATTGTTTTAACATGCAGCTGTTCACCTTGTACTGTTCTCTCCCATTTAATTTTGAATTTCACCAGCATTAAAATCTGATCAAAAGAAGCATCTTGTGGTCCATTCCTGTTTGTCTTCTTTTTGTGAAGTGTATACCAGAAGAAGTTGATGATGAGTCATACACTTGTGAAACCATTTAATATACAAACAAAAGGAAACATTTTGAAGTGTATACAAGTTCTTTTTAATTATTTATAGCAGATATGACCATCTATAAATATCACCTTTGTAAATTGTGATCTTTGTTTCTTATGGCTTGCATACGTACACATTAAGGCATCATGTTTGTGTATCAATCCTGACTGAACAATTGGGTAATTTTAGGCATGGAGAAATGTTGCATGCACAACACTTACAATTTACAGAAAAATAGTTTTTACCATTGCCATGAATACTTTCCTCTTGGTAAAGAAACTGTTTTCAATAAAATACTGGTGTCAAAAATTGACATTTGTCAAAGTCCTTGCTCTGCACTCTCAAACAATTGGACACTTGCTCACAGCATCAGTGTGAATATTGTACACTTTTTTTTATTGTGGATCATAAATACATTCATTAACAGATTGAGTCAATTCAAATCATTTTTTCCTGTGCTTCAATGAGCACTGAGGACTGAAACACAGACACACAACTGAAACTTTCCAGTTTGGTCTGACTCATCATTTTGTAAATGGCTGTCAAACTGAGGTACTGAATCAAAAAACAGCTCCACAGAGCTTCATGATACATACAGTACCGCTGCAGAAAAAAGAGACATTTACTCTGTACGATTCTCTTAATATATGTGACGACATTTGTTCTTTCTTTAATTAAAGACAACAATAAGGACAACACCTAATGAATGGCATGTCCATTTTCATCAGTACAACAGCAGCACAGACTGTCTCCTGTAGTTATCTCCTAATCAGACAGAACTATGAAGCAGATGACAGAGGCTCCTCGTGAGGCCTGATTGGTAGCTTGTTAATTTATACTGTGAGGGACAGATCAGATACTGTCACCTCTTTGTCCTACTTTTGTCTGATCTAATGTATCATACTGTATTTTAAGGAAAAACTCGTCACCACCTTGTGAACATGAGTAAATAAGCAGCCTTTTACTCTCCTTCATTTTAGCCGTGAAGAAAAATCATGACTTTTGAATCAATAATACAAAGTGTTGTGCTCTGGAATGATTTAACTTGTTAACACGATGCAGGACAAAGCATCAATAGCCGCAAACATGTTTATGTGTAATAATAGGACAACTGTTGAAGGGGAACTCTAATCTTTCAATTACAAAGTGTCACGTTGCTGCAGCAGTAGGAACTGAAGCTGACGTTTGTTGTGTTCACTTGAGTGTTGTCACTGAGGAGCATCCCAAGAGTGGACTGCAGGCTACCAGCTGTGTTTGGATCTGTAAAGGGATTCCTTCATATTGATATTGTGTGTTATCCTCACAACTGTTAAGTTAGTCCTGACAGTGCAGTTTTTGTGCAGTTGTGAAGCAACATTGGATTTTGTTTCAGAAATACTATACTGGCCAGCATAGAGTGCAATGAAGAAGCTACACATTCACCACAGTGTAGCCTAACACAGTGAGACCTAATGTTAACAGTTGCGGTTTTCAAGCCATGGGCAGTATGATCTAAATGAGCTGTTTGGATTTCATGCAGTAAGTCATTGTGTTGTGCACCTCATTTATTTACTTGTGAGCATGACACTGGCCAGGCTCCGAGCTATCATCAAGTTATTGTCTACTGAAGGTAAAAAGAAAAACTCTTAACACAAAAATAAAAGGTGGACCACACTTATACCTGATTTCTAGGAGTTTGTTAGAAGTCCAACATTGGTGGTCCCAAGTTCCGATGTTTTCTTTTTCCTTTGCGAGCGGCTCCCAGCAGCCACAGTGTGTCTCATTCTGTCGCTCCCTGTTGTTCTCGCCTCCTGATGACCAATGTGATTGGTCCCTCAGGTAAAGCCTTGATCATGTTCCAGGCCTCAAACCTTGTCATGTCCTGCAGACTGCCTCCCTGCACCTGCAGCAGCTCATCTCCAGACTGCAGACCGCTCTGCTCTGCAGCACCACCTGACACACACACACACATAGCCTTTTTAGCTCTTTCACAATATTACCATAAATAATCTCAATATGTTGTCTAAATTTCAGAGCTCCTTTTTTTTTTTTTTAATTATTTTTTCTGGCTAAACACACGTTTGTTTTCTCTAAAAACAGAACTAAATACAGGTAGTTTGAACTGACACCAAACATGATTCATGTCCTTTCCTCTTTTAAGACTCTAGTTAGTTGGTTCATGGTGACTTTTCTCAATTCAATGTTACCTGGAGGCCACCATGGGCTCTCATATACTGTTGGAAACAGAAGATTATTCAATTTTGTACAATTTGCTAAATTACCACTGGATGGCCCTAAATCCCACTAACTGATCCTTAAAAATATCCTCATCATGAATGTACCTGTAAAGATCCTGTTGATGACTAAAGGCCTGTCTCCATGGATTGAGCCTTTTCCTCCCTCCAGAGTAAAACCAACTCCTCCAGCTCCTTTGTCCAGCTCCACCCTCACCGGAGCTGCCAGCTCCTCCACTGCAGCACAGACAACAGTGAACAGGACAGGGCAATGCAATGCAACCTTCATAACTCCTTAGTACTTAGAACAAATAGTAATAAGAGTTAGCATATAACATGTTGAATTTAGAAACTGTTTCAGGCCTAAGTGAACAGCATTTGTCTGCATCAACTGAAAATCCTCCCTTAGAAAAGCTGTAGATTCCATTAAGTCTCAAAGTGTCAGGACTGCACCTTTGTGTGTATTTGTATGACTCACCTGAAGCGTTAGGCTCTTCGCTCTTGCAGCCTCCCCCCTCTCTGCCTCCCTCCTCTGCTCTCTTGCAAATGACCACCACAGCCAGCTTCAGATTCCGGGCCTGACGCATAGCAGCGGTGGCATCGGCATGTGTGACGCCCTGCAGTGTTTGTCCGTTTATGGACAACACCTCATCTCCTTTCTGAATGGTGCCCTCCTGAGCCGCCAGGCCGCTGGGAAACACTTTATGCACCTGAACAGAAGACAATAAACAAGTGTCACATAGAGAGATATTCAGTGGCACAGACGTAGCACTATAAAGGCTTAAAACGTGTTTATGGTAAATGATACTGGAGTGCAAGACTTGGGAATATGACGTGCCTCTGATTATCTGTTAAATGTTTCTTTATCCACATTATTGACATTGTGTAGTCAGTCAAATCAAACTCTGTCAAGTCCAGGGTAGATGTTCCTAATTCCATAAAATAACTGGTCACCAGCAGAGACATCCTGACACACAGTAAATGCCACCAGAACAGAAATCTCTGTGACATTCAATGCCTGTGCTCAACCAGACCTAGTCTCACATGATGTGATACGTGTGACTGCAAAAGTCAGTCTCAGCATCTCAACAGCAGGAAACATGCAGCTCCACTGGATATGAGCTGCAAAGTGCTAAATTTAATGATGTTCAGAAGTTTGGTGTCAAACAAGCAGCTTTAGCAATACCTCATTCTGACTGGGACAATGTTGTGCAGACAGTTTATTGCTAAGAGGCTAAACCCTCATTCAGAAGGTGGTTAAGTGAAGGATCATCAGAAAATTGCCAAAGAAAAGCAGTTTAAACCTAGTAAGAGTGAGCTTGGTATGACATATGTGTTCACTTATTAAGTCTGACCCTTGAAAGACAAAACTGAAATGGTCTGTGATAGGAAACATCCCTCCACCCCTGCTCTAAATGAGCAGTATGAAGCTGTACTGAGAGCTGCTTACTGTCAGAGCTTTGGTCTCCAGGTCACAGCCGCCAGCGATGCTGAATCCCAGACCTGCTCCCTCCTCTTTATGCAGAATCACAACATGGATGTCCACCAGTTGCTGTGGTAACAAAAACAAAAACATGTTTTATTTTTTTTATGGAGGGAATTTGAGCCATCCTTCACAAATATGTGCCTTCATTTACATTACTAGATGTTTCCAAATGTTAAATAGTCACTTTTGAGATATTTTTTTGTTCCAAAGAATCCGGACCAAAATGGCAGCTTATGTGTTATGCTACACAACCACCTGCTGAAAAGACAACATGTCCATGTGTGTGTGTGTGTGTGTGTGTGTGTGTGTGTGTGTGTGTGTGTGTGTGTGTGTGTGTGTGTGTGTGTGTGTGTGTGTGTGTGTGTGTGTGTGTGTGTGTGTGTGTGTGTGTGTGTGTGTGTGTTAATATACAGCAGATGCTGAGCACACAATGGCTCCCAGATGACTGGATATTTGAGTTGTAAGTTGTTACTGAGATTTGATCAGGAGACATGTGAAGTTTCCCTCAGGCCAAACACACACACATTGTCCATAGCTATCTGAAAGGCAGTGAAATGTTCTGTATTTGGAGACAGTAAGTGACCTGCACAATATATTATAATCCAGTACATAGGCGCTGTAAAATATAAGGTACATGTGAGAATAAACAACATAAAAGTTATAAGTTATACTGTTATTCGCTTATATATACATATATCAGTAAACACAGCCCCCATGGATTGGTAAGACGTCCTGACTCTGGGTCATCACCAGGAGACACATTGTGCTGTGACAGAATTATTGGTGGCTATAAACAACCAATCACCTTTTTTTTAAACTGATAAAAAGTTTTAAACCTAGAATGTGGGATGAAATCAAACAAAGACGTTTGATAAGATTAACAGAGACATAATTTATGAGGGGATAAAAAGAAAGAGGAAGAGGATAACAGCATGTAGTGGCAGGATGGACACTAGGGGGACAGTGAAATTGTATTTCTAATGTTTGTTAGATTATTTAGTATAGAACAGGCATAGTACACGACAAGTAAGTTGCTTCTTTCTACCAGTGTTAATTTTGGCAGCTATTTTTGATTTAGTCTTAGTCTTTTGACGAAAATGCATATTAGTTTTAGTCTAGTTTTAGTCATTTTTATCCTTCTTAGTTTTAGTCTAGTTTTAGTCGACGAAAACAAATTACATTTTAGTCTAGTTTTAGTCGACGAAAACGAATTACATTTTAGTCTAGTTTTAGTCGACGAAAACAAATTACATTTTAGTCTAGTTTTAGTCACATTTAATAGCCACATTAAACTCCTTATCTTCCCTTCTCAGGTCCAGGGACCCCCTGTGTTGTGTCTACAACTGCATACTAGTCTAGCTTGCAGTACTAAGGTTGTCCATTAGATGTCCCTCCTATAGGTCTTTAGCAGGGGTCGGCAACCTTTACTATCAAAAGAGACATTTTGCCCCCTCTTCCCCCAAATAAAATTTGTCTGGAGCCGCAAAACATATTTGATAAGAAATCTGATAAAATTTTATATAAAGTTATACTATACTAATATGTAGATTATTGCATTTATGAAATTATATAACAACAATAAAGAAAACTGTTGACATTTTATTTATTTTTACCTGTTACAACAAAGGGAAACACCAAATGCTTATGAAGAGGAGAAGAAAATACACAGGCAAGTGTAGGTCTACTTTGAAATAAATTAAACGCAGAACTATGTAGGGTTATTTGAGTCATCCCCATATTTGTGGGAAATGTATGAAATAAGAAGTACCCTATTTTTAAATAAATAAAAACATATAGCTGCAGCCTATATATTTTAGTTGGCGAAATGTGAAAACAAAAAGTGAAAGCAGATCAGACCGGAGGAGGAAACTGAAGCTCGGTAGAAACCAGCTGCAGCTTCTGCTCTGATCGAGAGGCTGCGGCGCTGATCTCAGAGCAGCTGAGACCAGAGAAACTCTGTGTTTTCACTGTTTCCAGTGATAAGAAGCAGGTGAGTCAGTGACCGGCCTGCTCCATGTGAACGAGCTCTGATCTCACTGTCTCTCTGAGCGAGTGCGCTGCGGCAGGGGGCGGAGCCTCGGGACCGGAGCGCATCTGGGAGCACACACACACACACGCGCACACACACAAACACACACACTCGCCGCTCCGGGTACTTCATGACGGCCTGATACGATTATGTTTTTAAAAATTGTTGTGACTTAGTCAACCGCCAACATTTTCGTTTTGTCTCGTCTCGTTAACGAAAATTAAAATAGATTTCGTCATAGTTTTTATTTTCAAAGATCCATTTCGTTACGTCTTCGTCTCGTCTAGTCATGGGAAAAGGGGCGTTAACGAATATTTTTCGTTGTCGTTATCGTCAACGAAATTAACACTGCTTTCTACCCCCTTTTTAGACAGAAAATTAGATATTGATCTAAGTTCATTTAAGTTACTGAATGTTAATGGTATGTTGTTTCACTACTTGTTGCTCATACCTATTTGGGGATTTGTTTCCAACAAATGTATTTCGATTTTATATTTACATAAAACTAAAATAAAACGGTTCTCTTAAAAACTGCACTAAAAACTCTACTAAAAAATAAAAGAACAGTACAAGAATAAAGAAAAAACGACTTTCAAATTTTGGTCACAGAGTGAGATGTTCTGATTGATATCAGTGAGTGTGGATATAAATATATTTAGACTAACTCTGTGTGTAGACTGGAAAAAGGGAGGGAAACAGAAACCAGGCTCTGAGCATAACCTTGTTTACCTGAAAAACAATCTGAGTATTTCTAGAATCCAGACTACAGCCCTGAGTTTGTCTATTAATATTAATATATTTTAATAAATTACATTTTCCACATTTAACGTATAGTGCAGTATATAACAGTGATACTGCCAAAGGGGTTTAATGGATGGGGGACAAAGTATCATTAAGAAGGTGGTGCCTATACTGAGGGAATCATGGACCATCTACCCGAGGGAGGAGCTGCTACTCACTAGAGACGACTTGAGTTGGAAATGAGATGACTTTTTTGGGCCTGTCTGGTTATAGTTTGCTGAAGACTGGATATTGTTATGTTCAACGTGGTTTTCATGGCTGTGTTTATAACCCGGTTGATCTGGGCCTTTGACCTTATAGTTAAATTACCCAACCATCCAGAGATACCTTAGCACAGGAGGCTCTCCGCCACTTCATGATAGATTTTACCTTCAGCGTCTCTTGATCCAGAATTGTGACTTCCTGGATCATCCTCTGTATTTCCTGGGAAGAGATGGCTGAGATGACGGTATGAGCAGAAGCAGAAGTGACTCCTGCTTCGACATGAGATCCCCCCTCCTCTCGCTCAATGGTGCACTCTCTCAGTGTGGCCAAGCTGCGTTTCAAAAAACAAAAACAGAGATTACGCTGTAATCGGTTACACAAATCTGAACATATTGCATACCAGTAGTGTGCAACTGAGCTGTTAACAAAAACGTTGGTGATAAAAATGCTGCTTCACCGATTAAACAGGAAGTTGTTTTTTTTTAACCTGGACCCACTTCCTTATGAATATCAAACCGACAAAGTTTGCTTTCTGTGAGTCCCTTTTCAATACCTCTCAGTGCAAATTTTACCTGACAGAGAAGCCTCTGTCGCTGCTGTCCACTGCAGGAGCAGGGTCACACCCAGGGTTTGTAGAATCCAATGATGAGGGGTCCTGTAGGTTTGGGGAGCGAGGGTCACTAGAGCCGGTGTACATGGGAAGAGAACGCATCAGTGCTTGTGAAACCTGGAATAGAAACAAAATACAAAAAAAATATTTTTAGACAATTTTAATCTACTTATCATTGTACAACACTGCTAAATGGACTAGATTTTTATACTTTCTTATAGACGACGCAAGGTGCTTACAGTACAAGTTGCATTTACCCAGTCATACAGTGCTTCTACCCATGGTTCATACACTGTCGGCAAAGCAAAGCCATCTGGGGCAAATTGGGGTTTATTAACTTGCCCAAGGACACAAGAGGAGTCCTACAGGAATCTAGGGATCGGGATTTTTAAGGTAGGTTTCTACAATTTTAGCAGCTGAATTTATCATGGCACCCTTTTTTCTACTATTAGCTGCAGATAAAGTAGTATACATGATCTGGATAAACTGTTGGTTGTACTACACAAAATTGTAATGAACTGATATCAACCTCCATATAATGTCTGAATGTGTGTACAGATTTGGTTTAGAAAACTAAATACTTTTAATAAATAAGTTTAGCACTTAAAGGACATTTTGTGTCTGTCTATCCTAAAGGGGAAACACAGTAAGTTTGGGTATTGTGATGTAAGATGGAGACAAGAAATAAATCCTAGGCACTGAGATGCAAAGGTTTAGGCATGTAAGTCTGCCCTTGCATCTCTGACTATAGTTCCTAACATGTGTGACCGATTACCTGGTTACTGAAGGCGAGAATTTTCCCTAAATTCTCTGCCTCCAGGCCTCTCAAGGAGGTAGTGTCTGTAGGGAGACCAGCACTCAGACTTGTGCTCAGCAGCTTTTCTTGGCTGAGTGCTGCACCCTCCTCCGTACCCACTGGAGGACTTTCCCCCTCTTCTTGATTGGATCTGATGGATGTCACCGGGGGTAGGACCTCACTGAGATCCACTCTCTCTCGCTCAGACAACTGTTTGGATGGTGAGACATTGCTGTCATCATGAGCTGGTGGGGAATGAGAATCATTCATCCCCGGGTCCAGATCCGCGCTGATGGAGTCAATGAGTGGGAGATCTGTCTCTGTCTGGACAGAGGGAGGTTCATCTTCCCAGGACTTTTCTGTTGTTTGAAGACAAGCTTGAGAAGAGGAGGAGGTGACAGCAGAGGGTGACGTGGAGACAGTTTGTTCTGTCTCCT